>NW_007578004.1:174229-276460 GCF_000690725.1 Stegastes partitus | reverse complement strand
ACCTGACAACACCCTGCACCACATCACACCCAGGCATCCAGACATCTGCACCTACACCACTGATATCACTGACATACACACTTCACATTAAATAAATTAATTCAACCAATTAATAAAACTTTATGTTAAAATCTGACATCACCTGTGTCGTCTCCCCTCTTTTGCCACAACCTATTTGCTGGGTTGTGACAACGTCCTTGAAGATAATATGGCCGGTGAGAACTGGTTCACACACCAGGGGCCTCATTTATCATCAGTGCGTAGAAAAGGTTCTAAATTCTGTCGTATGAATGAAATTTAGAGTGTGCGTAAGTACAAAAAAATCTGTATTTATCAAACGTGCATACGGTGTCGTACGCACATCAGTGTTGATAAATCCCACTTATCCTCCGTGCTCGTGCACGTTGCCTTCAGGAACACCTCCAAATCCCCATATAGGGCAACAACACGCCTCTTTATAAAGCAAGTGAAGATTTATTTTTTCCCCAAATACTTTCTATTTGTAGTTTCACTGTTCTACCGCTAGATTATGTGCGTACAGAGTCAGAGGTGTGCGTATATTTACGCACAGTCCTAAGTATAAGTACAAGTTGATAAATTCCATTCTTTGCGTAGGAATGTTCGTATGCACGCTCTACGCACATATCTGTGCGTACGCACTGATGATAAATGAGGCCCCAGGAGACAGCGGAAACTCCCCTAACAGTGTAACAGTCCTAACTGATAGAAAGTTAGGACTGTTACACGCTGTACCAGCAACATCCACACATGTTGCTTACCAAATTTCAAGGACGTGGACAGAGCGAGGTATGCCTGTCCACGTCATTCGTAACTGGCCCATAAAACTCAGTTGTGTACTAGTGCAATCTCTGTACGGGGCAGTCCCAGCCCAAGAAGATAAATGTGAATTTCCAGATATTGGGGTTCCGTCTGATAGAGCTCTCGCGAGAGCCCCGTCGCTCCGAGCCCAGCGCTGCCTCACTTTACCTGTGACTGTCATGACCCCCCAGCCTCAGCCCCAGCCCTTGCCTGTCTCCCTCTTTTTCTCCTTCTATTCTCCTTCCTCTCTCTCTGTCTCTGTCTGTCTCTCGCTCTCTGTCTCTCTCCCTCTCTGCCCCGATGCATCTCAGCACTAATCAAGGACTGTCACCCACAGCTGCAACTCCGGACTCACCTGCCCACAATCGCCACAGCTCCCATTAAAGACTGTTCTTTCCACCACAAGCTGTGAGACCATAGCCATTCCTCCTGCATGTTTCTGCCAGTCCCTGTGCTGTCTCCAGCCTACATTTCCCCCAGCCAGCTTTCTCCACCTGTTCCAGCCTGGATTCCCCAAGCCCCTTGGTTTTGTCCTCTTCTGTGAGTATCCTTGTTTGATTGAGTAGCTTTGTTTTGTATTTTAGAATTTGTTAGTTTTTTTTCTCCTCTGATCTTTATATAGTTTTTTAGGTTTTTGTAGTTTCACCCCCCTCATAATTCAGCTTGGTTTTCCTGTTCTGTTTTTTTCCCCCCTCAGTTTAGTTTCTGCACCTCAGTTTAAATTCAGTTCTTATCCTTGTTGAATAAATCTTTGTTTCCACCTCGCCTGCCTGCTCGATCCGTGTCTGCTCCTGGGTTCCCTGATTCCCCCATTGTGACAGTGACCTAAATAAATTCATCTGTGAACTGAAGATTTCTCCGTTTGTTCTTGGGCTTTAAACTAAAGAATCAACAATTTTGGTGCCGTGACCCGGATTGGTTGACTTGGAGACTGCGTTCGATTGAGGACCGCCGGAGTTGATTGGTGGTGACACTTTTCAGACAATTCTAGGGGCCTAAATCAAAAAGTTGAGCAGAAAACCTCTTCTACTTGAAATTTCTGCACATTGGGCACACTGAAAGAAATTGTCTGAATGAAATTAATCTCTGATCACTGAAAGCATTGTGATTTTCTTTTGGGGAACGATTTTTTATTTATTTATTTATTTTTTTAAAACTTAAATGGTCACATGTAGCATGTAAAACAGTCTCACCTGAGGGAAGTCAGTAAGTGTCCTAGTTAGTTTAATTGGCCATTTATAAAAAGCTTAGACTCCCACAAGTGAGATTTTTGTGAAAAGGTATTTCAGACAGTAGTCTGAAAAGGTATTCCACCACAATTAGGTGAAGACTTGAGTATTTTTATAAGAAGAGCCGAAAAATAATTTAATAAATACCAGTACAATTGTGAAGATAAATCTTTAAGGACACAAGTGTGTTGTTTTTCATAGGAACACTGGGATAAGTTTGTTTTTCATCCAAATGTTACAATTGGCTATATTTTGAGCTATCATTAATTCTGAATCTGTAATTCTCCACTGGTGAACCTATGATCCTGTTTTGCTTTTTTCTACTGAGCACAATTCATGTCCTTGAAGATAACATAGCTGGTGAGAAGTGGTTCACATACTGGGACACAGTGGAAACTCTTTTCTATCAGTTGCTTTAGATACATGCGTTTTGGACAACACACACTTTGTGTTTGATCCAAGCAGTTTCTGTTTACATTTCAGTGAACACTGGTTAGCTTTTTCACATCACAGTAACTGGCCAATTAACTTCAGTTGCACACAAGTCCAACTTCTGTTCGGGGCAGTCCCAGCCCAAGAAGATATCTGTAACCTGAACCCAGAAAAACTCAGTTCAGCTGGACATGAGATTACTCTGTCTGCCTGAACCCAGCGCTGCCTCACCTGTGATCTAAATAAATTCTACATCTGAGAACTAAAGATTTCTCCGGGTGTTCTTGGGCTTGCAATTAAAGAATTGGGTTAACAATGCACAGCTGGTGTCTGAGATGCTTGTGTGTCATAACTCTGAAGCTGCAGTGGCTTGTAAGATTCCTACAGTGTCTCTGCAGCTGAATCAATACAGCAAGAACACCGTCTGCATCTTCAACTATCTCCAGCTGTGTTCATTTACATGCAGCTAATGGCATCTGCATCCATCATTCTGAGCATCTGATCAATTCAAGGTCTTTCTTAAACCATAACAGAAGATCATGGTGATAAGCTCCACAGATATGAAATGCTCATTCTGTAGCCAGTGGAATATGGCAAAGATACTGTGTCCCTGCAGTTCTTCATTTTGATGCAAATGTGAGGCAGCCTTGCGGGTTCGAATGGGGGGATGGTGACCAGGGGAAACGTAATTCTTTGTGAGGCCTGATGCAAAATCTCAACTGTTCTGAGGACTGAAAACAAAAACAGCATGAGTGCTTGCACTGGCTACGTTGGCCCCTTCAATAGATGAACCTTCTGCCACACAAAAGTGCCAAGGGGCTTTCACGGCAAACTTCCAGAATACTCTCCTCCTCATGCTGCATGGAAAGTTACAGTGTCGTCACATGCAGCCATCGCAGCTCCAGTGCTGGTGAAGCCATTGGTTGTATTATTGGACTTTTTTGGTGGACTGATGAAAGGAGTTGCCCTGTCAGCCTACTGGGAGTCCTCTGGAGCCAGTGTACATGGTGGCATGTGGCTGGGATTAGGAAATTTTACTGTGGATTAAAATCTTTCCAACGCCTCCATGGCCACTCGCTACAAGAAAGGAGTCTGAAGTTCCAGCAGCGATCCGGTGAGCACTCTGGGCCCATGGTCTCACTGAGCAGGTACGTTGAAACAAAAATTTAATTTTTCTACCTACTCAGAGTGTGCAGACTTACAGCATAGTGAGCCTCAACATACTGCACAATGCACTGATTGTAGTAAAGGATTACAGCTGCTTGGAGTAAAGAAAAATGTTTCTGATTATTATTAATCTAGCAAAATACACAAATGTCTTTTACCAACTATACTTGTGTATGTTATAGAAATACAGAGAAATAAAGGAGTTCAGCAGTAACAGTGGGTTTCTGAACCCTCAACAATTGCTAATAACTGAAAGAATACAATAGTTTATTCAACAAAAAGAATGGTGCTAACAACAATAATCTCACAGTCCTGTGAGAGTCAACTGTTATACAGAAGACAGATGTTGTTTTCAAAGTTATAAAATAGTTTTTAAACAACGGGACTTGTTAAATTTCAATCTTGAGTCTGATCAATAGTTGTTATGTAAGACTCAAAGTTGGTCACGTGGTGCATGCTGCACAGTATAAACTGGTAAATTACTGCAACTCAGATAAATGAACAATCTGTGCTTGAATGAGGCATCTTCTCATCTAATGATGAAGAAGGAAATTCTCTGCCTGTTTATCTCGAGCAGTTATTTCCCTGCAAACAAAATATCTTGACATTATAGCACTGAACTGCTGAATATTTTATTCAATTCCAGCTTTCTGTCTCGCATTGAAGTCTATTTACTCCTCACAGCTTTTTGTGCTGATGCTCAGGTTGTGTTCAGGTAAAGGATAAAGCTGGTGATAGTTCTACATTTGTGCATTTTCCTTTACAAGAAAAGATCAAAACCTACAATATGTCTGTGTCAAGTCCTTTGGTTTCTACTAAAAATGTAAATGTTTTAAAACAAATAAATATCCAATTTTATCTTAATTTTTATTTTTTTTATTTTTTTAAGAAAAGGCTCAGGAATTTGCTAAAACAGTTAGACACTGTAATTTTTTTTGTTGTTTTTTTTTGTTTTGTTTTGTTTTTACAAATTTTGCTCCAACAGAAGCAAATCGTGCATTTGCTGGGGCCTATTTTTTTTACTTGCAGTTAATATTTACAGAAGAAGGAGCCTGTATGTAGAATTTAGTCAAAATAAACTTGGCAGTGAACCTGAATGGAGCTCTGTGTCACACAGAAAACATAATCAACATAATTCATCCTTAGTTTTGATCACTTTATAATTTGGCAGTAAGAAATAGAGAATATTACAAGCTTATGCTTAACAGTAAGTGGAAACACAACTCATTAAGGAAACAGATTGTAACAACAAACCTGAGTGTGGTGAATAAAATGAAGTTAATTTATTATGCGAATTAAATGTGTGAAAATATATATATTTTTTATATTGTCTGTCTAAAGCTCAACTAGCTGTTCTATTATTCTCCAGGTGTTCTTTAAATTCAAATTGACTTTAATAGTGAGAAGAAAAAAAACTCCTGCAGAACCAGGCTTAGGGAGGGCAGTCATCTGCCTAAAATAGTTGGGGTAAGAGTAAACAGGAGAGAGCTGGTTAGCAGATGGAGAAACAACAAAAAATATATGTACTTTCCTTTTCACCCTTGTGAAAGTGTTTTTTTTCTTATTTAAACACAGAGTTACAGGATTGTTGGTGTTGTATATTGTACAGATTGTGAAACCTTTTTGGGAAAAATTTGTGATTTTGAGAGACCGTCTTGGGCTTGTTGAAGAAATTTTACTCATCATCCTCATGTGAAGCTTGCTGTAGTGGGTGTTTATTAGTATTCCGGTATACGATAACCAACACAGAGCATGAGTCTGTGAAGGTGGACCGACCCTGAACATCTGTAGGGTCACACATTTATACTGTAAGTCAGAGGGTAGGGGGGGTCTGTATGTAAATACAGAGGTGAATAGAGGCAAATTAACATACAGTTGCTAATCAAATGACCGGAGGTAAGGGGGGACAATGAACCACAGGTGGCGGAATCGGAGTCTGGTGACCAGACAGGTGGTGGAGTCGGGGTTCTGATAGTATACAGTTGCTAATCAAATGGCAGGAAGTAAGGGGACAATGAACAACAGGGGGTGGAATTGGGGGTCTGTGACAGGAGGTGGGAAAACACATGACAAAAGGTGATGGGAAAACACATGGCAACAGGGGATGGAATCAGGGGTGTGTGACCATCAAAATAAAAGAAAATGACTTTCTTCATCAGGCTGTAAGGTGTGTCGGTGGTTAGAACTATTGCCTTGCAACTAGAAGTTTGCTGGTTCGCGTCCCAGTGAGTTTGCATGTTCTCCCCGTGCATCATGGGTTCTCTCCGCATTCTCCGGCTTCCTATCAAAAACATGTTGAGGTTAACACGTAATTTTATATTGTACGTAGGTGTGAATGTGAGTGTGCTTGGTTGTCTGTCTCTAAGTGTAGCCCTGTGATAGACTGGCGACCTGTCCAGGGTGTCGTCTGCCTTTCCCCTAAATCAGCTGGGATAGGCTCCAGCCCCCCCGTGACCCTAGTGAGGATTAAGCGGTGTATAGATAATGGATGGCTAGAGACAGCGTCTTGACTTGACTGGTATGATGAGAGTCCCTTCTATAAGTTACATCTGTAAATATTGAATTACTTGTAATAACATTGTGTTTGTTCCCCCCAGCTCCAGGATGTTCCAGCTGGGTCACATCCAGCCAAATGGACACCGAAGCCACAAATCCCGCCTTGTCACCAAAGACGGGCGCTGCAACATCGAGTTTGGCAACATTGAGTACAGCAACCATTTTGCTTACCTGGTGGACTTCTGGACCACCTTCGTGGAGATCCGCTGGCGCTTCGTCCTCCTTTTGTTTGTGGCTGCATTCACAGGTAGCTGGTTCATTTTCAGCCTGCTGTGGTACTGGATTGCAAAGAGTAATGGCGATCTAACCGGACAGAACCGCACAGACGGACATGTCCAGTGCATAGACAATGTTAACGGCCTCACAACGGCGTTCCTGTACTCGCTGGAGACCCAGACTACCATTGGTTATGGTGGCAGGGCACTGACTGGGCACTGTGCTGTCACGGTGGCTCTAATTATCATCCAGTCTTTAATTGGAGTCTTCATCAACTGCTTCATGTGTGGCGTCATCTTGGCCAAGATCTCGTTACCCAAAAAAAGGGCAAAGACTGTGACCTTCAGCAACACAGCTGTCATCTGCTTGAAGAAAGGAAGTCTTTGTCTCCTGATCAGAGTGGCCAACCTCCGAAAGACCTTATTAATCGGAAGCCAGATCTACGGCAAGCTGTTGAGGACAACAACCACGCCAGATGGAGAGACTATCATCCTGGACCAGGTGGACATTGACTTTATGGTCGACGCTGGCAAGGATAACTTGTTTTTTGTTTGTCCTCTGACACTGTACCACGTCATCAACAGGTCGAGTCCGTTCTACGAGCTCTCAGTAGACACTCTACCCCTGCAGGACTTTGAGCTGGTGGTGTTTTTGGATGGGACTGCCGAGTCCACAAGCTCGTCCTGTCAGGTCCGAACCTCCTACATCCCACAGGAGATTCAGTGGGGTTTCACTTTCCTGCCTATAATCTCCCGCACCAAGACAGGAAAATACCACGTGGATTTCTCAAACTTTTCCAAAAGCGTCCGGGTCACTACGCCACACTGCATCCGTTGCTTTGAAACCGATGCAGACCAGAGAAACCACAACAAACACAACCAAGAAAATCACAAGAAGCTGGGCATCGACAACCTGGGGTTTCAAGTGATCGATATTCACGACTCAGTGGATGTCACTAAAATGTGAGATGGCAGGAAAGGAACTGTTCTCTGACTGAAAGTAAACCGCAGTGATTCAGGATGTGGGAGATGAAGCGTGCATTTGTTCCTTTGAAGCAACAATTCACTATAAGTCAGACTGTGTGCAGTGGTGAACTGCTGCAGAAATATTTGCTTGTGCTGCTTCATCCAGCTAACATTTGATTTACTCTTTTGCCTTGAACAGCAAAAACTCAAAGCTGTTAAACTGTCTGAATAAAATTCAGACATGAGCCGGAGTTAGGTTGCTCATTACAGTCAAATCTCTGTTGGGACTTTGCGTAGGTAATGCGTGCAAGACGGATTGAAGTTTTGACACATAGAAAATGAAAGGGGTAAAATAGTAGATGGCACAGTGGGTATTTCTTGAGAAGATTAGGGTCTGAGCCTGTTATAATGAAAAAGTGTGTGCTTTAATAAAGGCTGTGGGAGGAAATAAAAAGCAGGACAGGCCTTTTGAGTTTGCTCATTATTCCCACAGGGAAGTAGTCCTGGTCAAAATAAACTTTCTTCCTGTGAAACTCCACATCCCGCTGCTTCCACGTCTGCTTGTTTCACATTAAAGTCCAGAAAGCAAACTATTATCGATCTCGGTGGTGCTGTTGGCTTCGGTTTTGGAGTTGTAGCTCTGTGCGCTCTCGCAATACGAATGTCTATATCCCCCGGCAACTTTAGAGTTGACTTGAAAAAGTCAGAAACAAACGGTATCATCTCTCTTCCTTCCCACTCTTCTCCCATTCCATAAAGTCTAATGTTATTTCTGCGCATTCTGTTTTCCACATCGTCTTGTTTTGCAGTTAGCTTAGCCTCTTTTTGGAGCAGGTAGGCTAGCGCTCTTTCTTGCCGCGTGCCACGATCTTCACAGCTACTCACTCTGGTTTCCGCAGTGGTCAGCCTCTCCTCCAGCGTGTCGATTCTTTTCTTAATTTCTCCAATTGACGCTTCCATCCGTATTTGAGACTCGATGATGTCTCGCTGTGCGTTTCCAGATTCTTCTCGGACGTTTCGGAGCTCCGTTAGCACTAGCATTTCGCTCCCGGAGTCAGTCTGAGCTAAGCATCTAGTGTTAGCTGCTTTTGTGTTGTCTTCGTATCGTCACTTTTCCCCCTTTAGGGTCTTTTCTGCTCGTCTTTTGTGTTTAGGTCATTATCGTAATATCTTCTGCTTCTATGAGTGGAGATTTATAATCATCACAGGCTGTTTAAGATATATGTTGGTCAGAGCGCACTTTCCAAACGTCTCTACTCGGTCATACCGGAAGTGGGAGTCCACAAATTTGACAATTTTATTTTAGATTTTAAACACACACACACACACACACACACACAGATCTGTATGTATGCATAGCAACACTCACAGAGGCCATAATGCTGCATCATGAATACTTTGAATCATCTTTGATATTTTACTTAAGTACCATTTTTAAAGCACTGTTTTTTGTTTTCACAAATGGAGTATTTTCACTTTGTGTTTTTGCTACTTTTAAGTTAGTGAAAGACTTGAATCATTCCTCAATAATTGACCATTAATTTGTCAGTCTACAAAACTTACATGAATTTGTTCCCTATAATGAACTTAAATGTACATTCACACATCCAGAGAATAAAAGAAATTACACTCAACATTCAATTACACTCATAATTCTGGAGAAATACAAATAAAAGCGCCTCACTTATTATGTTTGCCAACACTGTATTACACATGCAGAAAGGAGACTGAAAACCTTTATCCATGTTTACATTTCAGACCAAGACATTTCTCAGGCTCTAACAGAAGACTGTGTTGTTCTCATTGTTAAGCAAGAGATGAGGGACTAAGGTTAGGTTAAACAAGCATTAAGAGATTGCAAATGCAAACACACTGCACACATTGTTCACAGGTACACATACATAGCAACTACGAGTCACTGCTGACAGTAATGTTAGAATAAAATGCCTCAGCAGCTTGTTTACAGCAAGGTTAGCTGAGCAGATATTGTGGGTAGACAGCTAACAAACTGACACAGTCGGGGAGATTCATCAGTGGAGATAAAAACCCCGTGGAGACGTTTGTTTCAAATCAAAGCACTGACAATCTCAATCTGTGGAACCTGTGTGCAGTATAGCAAAATATAAAAAGTGAAATAAAAGTAGACTGCAAGTTGTTCAAACTATTTAGATGTCTTTGTTTCATAAAATGGTTGAATGTTCTGTTAAATACTGAATTCTGATAAAACACTGCCGACAGGCAGAATTGTATTCAATAAATTGATCAGATTACTACTGTCTTTACTTCCTTGCTGTAATTGATGTTAATTTAACGAATGCCGAGCATTTACAAAAACATAATGCTGGTTTTGCAGAAGTATTAACAATTAATATGCCAGTCATGAAAATATATAATAAGAATAAACAGTCAGGCTAAAGTGTGATAAAACAAGTACACTAACTTGAGTACTGTTACTTCAGTACAACTTCAAAGTACTTGAGCTTTGAGTATTTCCATTTTCCTTCAATACATTTATTTGATAGATATGCTTTACTTTAAATAAAATCTTAAACATATGATCGTCACTATTTATATATTTATGGTTTTTAAAAAGATAATATTATCAAATAGTATAAAAAGTAGAGCTTAAATCAACTGAAAATAAATAGGCAACTATTCTGATAATCGGTTGTTAATGTTTAGGAAAAAAATAAAATTCTCAGTTCCAGCTCCTCTAATGTGAATATTTAAATTATTTTATTTATATTCTCGGTGAAGGACTGTTGGTCGGATTAAACAAGAGTTTGGATTATATCAGCTTGGGCTTTGACAAACTGATAAGTATAATTCATCATGTTGTGACATTTTCTAGTCAAACAATAAATAAATAAACCAAAAGAACAACCGCCTACAACATTACAAAGCCTCTTGAAAAGACCAGGGTATGGGATTTAGGAGACTCTAAAGGCAGGAATGGAATACAATACTTAGAATTATGTTCTTATTAGTGTATAATTGCTTGTAACTACAAATCGTTGTGTTTTCGTTTCTACAGGAGGAGCAAATCCTCCTCCAAGTTGGCCTGCCATTGCTATTGTAGGTTCTCCGACACATTTGTAAAGAGAGGGATGAGGGAGATGCTTATATTCCGTAAATTCATAGCTTAGTGCCACTAAATTACACACACCGGTCCTCCAAATGTTTACTGACAATCTAATAATCTAAGATATCATAATACAACACTAAGAGAAGTCCTGCAATTGTTCTTATATTTAACATGAACAGGACGACGAATGCAGGACTTTTACTTTTAATGAGTAATTTTTGCATTGGTGCATTTCTACTTTTGCTCAAGAAAAAAGTCCTTTTCCCACCACTGCTGTTTAGTATTTCTAGTATTGAAAAGAATGAAACTATAAGAGGTAGTGAAGACCCATTCTGGTTACTTAGCAGTATAAAACTCAATGTCATTTTCTTCATTCTTCATCTTCCTGTTCATCCATAATTCCTGTCTGTCTCCAAAATCACATAAAGACAGTAAACCAGTGCCATAAAAGTTGTGACAGCTGGCCCGGCCACTAGAGAGCATCAGACCACTGCTTTGATTTAGTATGATAATATATTATAAACAATTAATTCTGCAATAAAGATGTATTTTTTTCCCCCTCCAAACTGTCCCAGTTCTGCCAGCAGTCTCTCATTCGCATTCACATGCTCAGGGATGTTTATACAAACTTTTGATGTTCACACTTTTCCCCAATGCCCTGCAGTTTACTGATGGCAGCAGACAGCAACGACAAAAACAACATCTGATAACATTCTCCCACCGCTTCATGCTGGATTGATGGACCATGTTATGGCAGCAGTGCATCTCTGCAGGTGTTTGTGCACGGTTGGAGGAATGCTGTTCATTTAAGACTGGCTCCAGCACTTTTTGTCAGCGAGGCAGAGACTTCTGAAATGGCTTTCATCCCATTTTGGATTTACAGAGGCAAGTTAACCGGGTTTCATCTGCATAACAATGAACAGAACTGTTGAGAGGGATTGGCACAGTGAGTCTGAAGCAGCTGAAAAGAAAAAAAAAAAAAAGAGTCAGACAGAGATGAGAGAGGCTGAGTGGAAGGTACAGAACAGCGTGTTAATCTGATGGAGGGCTGGTTCACTGATAGCAGTCACACTTTATCCCCAGTGTGATGGAGAAAGGATAATTACATAGAGAGCCAGGACTACAAATGCACAGTATTTTCAGTCAAATGTGTATCCTTAAGCAGCCATCTCGTTTCACGGTCAGCCCAGCAGCTTCCTGGATGGAACTGCAGCAATTTGGGAAACTAGTGAATAATATTTTTCCAGAAATTAATCATTACACTTTCCCCCTTTACTTTTCTAATGTATATTATTGATATTAATATAAATAATACAATTATTAATGAAAAAATATTATTACTAAAAGTTGCAGAGAAATCCCAAGCTAACAGACCTTCCTGCCTAGTTGCAGTTGCTAAGGGGCGGGATTTAACTAAGGGTTAGAGCAAATTTGAATTTGCTTGAGTGTATGAAATTAAAAACCATTAAAATGTTCTCTACTCATTTATTCCTTTACTTACATTTAACCAGAATCGGGTCACATTGGCAGCAGGCTAAGCAGGGCATTTTTGAACATCCAGCTCCCCGACAACTTTATCCAGTTCCTCCTAGGAGATCCGAAGGTGCTCCAGTCCAAGCGAGGTATGTAAACACTCCAGTGGATTATGGGTCCACCCCAGGATCTTCCTCTAATTGGACATGCCTGAAAAACCTCCGAAGGTAGGAGCCCAGGAGGACTCCGAATCAGATTTTAATCACTTTAGAGGCAGTGACTCTGCTCAAAATTCTCTCAGGGTGTCTGATGTCCAAGTTCCCTCAGGGTATTTGATGTCGAGCTCCCTTTAGGATGTCCAAGGTCTGAGCACCTTCAAGATGCCAAATGTCTAAGCTCCTTCAGGATGTCCAGTGTCCAAACCCCTTCAAGACGTCCAATGTCCAAGCTTACTCGGGATGTCCAATGTCCGAATTCCCATCCCAATGTCCGATATCAAGCTCTCTGTGGATGTTCGATGTGCAAGTACCCCTCAGATGTCTTATGCGCAAGCTCACTCAGGATTTTTGACATCCAAGCTCCCTCTGGAAGTTCGATGTCCAAACTCCCTCCAGATGTCTGATGTTTGTTTGTTAAATCAAATACTGGAGAAAAAGGATATGACCCTATACTTAGATTTAAAGGTGTAATCCTCTGTCGCTGAAGTTCAACCTGTGGAAGTCACCATATTCTCAGAAATTTAACAGTCGCCTGCATGCAAAGATTCTTGGGATAGGTTTGAAAGATCTATCTTTCCACAACCTAAACGATGAAGGAAGTATTTGTAGTCATCCTCGAAATAGGACAGCCTTTACTGAACCACTTTTACACACTCAGTGTTTTAATGCAGCCTAATAAGGATGTAGTTCCTGAATTGGGATTCAGTTTAAGTGTCATTTCTGTTCAATCAACTGCTTTCTAAAACAACCACTAAAGGTTGGTTAATAAAATCTAACAGCATTGTAATAAAGTACTTGCACTTTGGGGATGTTTTGTAATGGGAAGATCAAATAATGGTGGTAGGAAAGTGGCATTTCACCCCAAAAATCAGTGAAAAAAGAGAAATTTGTGCATACATTTGCATATAAAGATAATCAAGAAAGGCTAAATTTGTCATGAACTCACTGATAACAGACAGGTGGACACAAATGCTGGACACAGAACGGTTCAGGCAAAAAGGCAGGTTTAATGGCAGGCAGGGTTCAGTACACAGGTAGACAGTCACTCAAGCAAAGGTATCCAAAAAACAGCAGGCAAAGGCAAAATCCAAAAACAGAATCAGGGTCGTGATCAATAGGAAAAGGTATCCAAAAAACGTCAGGCAAGAGGCAAGGTCAAAAAGCAAAAACAAGGTCGAGAACAAACAGGCTGTGACTTGACTATGAGTAACGCTGGTACGAGGACTGTGAAGTGCAACAAACTGGCGACGAGACAGTGAGACACACAGGGTACAATACACGAGGTAATGAGGGTAGATGGGAAACAGGTGCGGGGAGGTAATCAGGGAACAGGTGTGACAAGACAGGTGCAGGAAGTAAAACTGGAACAGAAATACCCAGTGAAGTGATTTCAAAATAAAACAGGAAAGACGAGACATAAAATGCGCAGACATGAACAGAGACTTGACAGACATGACAAAATTGTGCTCATATAATGTAACACAGCCCATTTCCTGTCACAGGGGAGGTAATACTGACATTATTGCTTAAATATTCAGACTTTTATCTTGTAACATGACAACTTTTTCCTCTATAATTCACCTATAATTTTCCCCTAATAATGTCAGATTTCATGTACAAAATAACTGGCCTTTATTAAAACATTTCACTAAGCCAGACTCTCACCACAGTAACCACAGTAGCGCCAGAAGAAATTCCACAGAGAAAGGCAATAATAATAATAATAATAATAATAACAAACTGAAAGACAGCTTCATTTAGAGAGGCAAATGTATTTTATTGACAACTCCTGGGTCCATACGGGAAGAAAATGGAGAATATTTTACATGTAAACATGTTGTTTAAGGTCACTTGAATTTTGCAGTGTTGGCAGGACACAAACTGTAGCAACAAGAGATGTTCTCCCACTGAAAAGTCTTCTTCAATAATATGTCCACATGATCATATTACTAGATTTCTTATGTAAAGCTGAGCATGCATAAGAACTTTCCCAGCAGCCTCATTTCAACCAGGTAAACTGACAATAAGTAGATTTCATTCACATCCTTCCTGCTAATCATGTTTAAAACAACAGAGGCTTCATATATAAACTGTGTTTATGTCCTAGCCACTTTTTGGACATTCATGGTGTTGTTGAGCGATAGAAGCCGACCAGCATCCAAATAAAGCAAAGTGAAGTTTTTTATCTTCCTGAATTGATCTTTTTGGATAGATTATTGACTCTTGAAACAAGGAAGATGTCACTTGCAGCTCCAGAGAAATGAAAAATCTGAATCTTCTCATCTATTTTGGGGCATTTCATAAAAAGAAAATCCAATATTATGTTATTCAAAATCATGTCATCTCGAGATCTACAAATAGCAGTTTTCCGACTGACTGGCAGATTCAGATGCGTTCAGTAAATTTGGCCGAGTTCTTAAACTGGAAATTGAAATTTTATCTCCCATCGTCTGATATTTTTGGACGGAGGGAGGAAACAGAATGAGCAGCTTGCACTCAGACCTTCTTCTTATAGGTCCTACTTGCTGGTAATAAGCACTGAGCAACTGCACTGACTTTTAATTAACTATTAATCAATTAATTAATTAGTGCAACTGATGGAGCTGCCTTTCATTTAGGACACATTTGTGCTGTGTAATTCAAGCTGTGCTTTTCATTTTTTAGACACTTATTCACTGTCTCCAGTTGAGAAAAACTTCTTCTTCTTCCAAAACATAGACTGTATAAAAGATGGACGTAGCTACCGTGACGTCACCCGTTGGTTTCTGCACTGAGAAAATGAGGCCAGGGTTTTGCTACTTCCTGGTTGACATCTTGGATTTTTGGAGCCAGTGACGCAAAAATCGTCGGAGGGGGGCGGAGCCATAGGAGCAGCGATTGGTCAGACGGATTGAGAGGCGGGCCCTCTCTGCCCGCCCACATTTACCGCCTGCATCGTCCTGCCGACTGTCAATCAAGCCAGCCACACCCTTTGCCCCGCAAAATTTTGCTGATTTTTAAAAAATTCAGTATTGATTTATTTTCAGATTGGCCACCTGATCTCTGGACTTGACCATGAAAACTAATTTTTTTAAAAAAATCCTGAGCTGTAGGAATGCGGTATTTCGTGATCTGTGATCACTTCTTTTCCAATTCAAGTCTATGGGAGCCAGGGCTTTTTGGAGCCAGGACTAGTGGACGTAGTGATATTACAGGTTTTTGACACTTCCGGGTTGGCTTCATTTTTCAGGGCCAGTTGCTACGTCCATCTTTTATACAGTCTATGTTCCGAAACAGTATTTTGACTCTGCCAATGTACATTTTGTCACTTCTCCGACAACGCATACATCCACTAAATCCATATGTGAACCTCATTCTGGACTGGAGAGGAAGTCAATTGGGTTCATCTTCAGAGGACCCAACCTAATTATTTCAGCTCAGACCAGAAATGGTGGCTCGACTGTCCGACATTGACGTCCCCAGAGTTGGAGCAGCTAACGCGGCTAAAAATACTGATTAATGGAGTTTAAAGATAACCAGTGTGACATACTCTGAAAAAAAAACTGCAGGATTGATGTGAGTGAAGCAGCTGCTTCTGCTTTCGCGGCTGTCCTCCAGGGTGACTGTGCTACATCCAGATAGGGCGACCGTGGTGTAGAGATTTCTCAGTGACAGTGTGAAGAAAACATTGCACAACCCCGTTACACTATCACTCTTGAAACTGTCTACTGAACACACTGAACACACACACACACACACACACACACACACACACACACACACACACACACACACACATAGTCGTTGTTTTGCAGTAAATCAGATGTTCAAACAGCGTCTCAGCCGACCAGCTGGTCAACTGCCAGCTAAAATATTCATCACATTTACGTCTCAGCAGCTTCAGAGGGAAGCTGAGCATGGCCTAATGTACTTAATATAAATATTTCAGTGTGATTTTAACCCATCTTCGTCATAAAGCCTGGTTTAAAATGTCTTGTAGGAGGGGCTGGAGGCTGTGTGTAATTTACTTTGCAATATATTCCTAATTCAAAGCATTATTGGTCTGTTTGAAGCAGCGTTTTACTGGTTTTCCAGCCACTTTAGAGGACGTATGAGGTCACTGTGGTGGGCGTCACCTCCCTGACAGTTACTGGAGAGATTTGCGAACAGCCATGACTTTCTCTCCCAGCTGGACCAGTGATATAAACCAGTGACCTTTCACTCACACACCTGCTGGCAGTAAGATAGGTGATTTTATTCTCTTTGCTATCAAATCCTTATTGCCTCTGTAAATCAGAACAAATGGGACACAGATTCTGTAGCTTTAGAGTTTGCCTTCATTAAAAAAAACTAATTAATCAGGTTTGACTTCAAAGACTAATTTTCCCAACTTTTGTTTTAGCACTGAGTTAGTCAAAGTCCAATGTTTGCTCTCATTTTTTTAGTTCTGTTTTTGGTCTTTGGGGAAATATCTAGCTCTTTAGCTGTTAAATATTCCGCTGTGATCTCCACCTAACTGTGTCTGTCTGTTGTTCTTACATGGGAAACAGCTGCCTGCTGTGGCTCAAATGCTGTGACTGAAACAGAACAGTGAAGTTACAGGCCATAAAACCGAAACATGAAGCTGAAAGAAGCTCCAACTGTTAGAGGGAACTGCTGAGTCGGGTAATGATTATTGTTACATGTCACTATCTTGCACTAAAAATTTTTTTTTGAACAGTTATAAGTAAACAAGTGTTTAAAAAGATATGCGGAAAATGCAAAATAAATAAATAAATAAAAAAAAAGTCTTCAGACCCAACTAATTTATCAGACTTAACACAGCTTCCTCATGGAGGCCCGTTCTTTCTTTTTATTCTTAACTTTACTCTTGTCATTTCTATTTGTTAAGCTGTCCCAGGAAAAGTGAGTCCTAATTGCACAAAGTCTATGGTCTTCTTGTGACCAGCTCTCTTTGAAATGAGATGACAACATCTTTGATTTTACTATCCACCTCCTATGATTCATCCATGGGACCTCCAGAGGTTTAATACAACTTTTTGTCCACATACAGAGAGCACTTCAACTTTCAACAGCTTCTCCCAAAATGTACATTCCTGTACAATTAAAATACATTCTTATTTACATTTTCAAAGAAATGTATTTTCACACAAGGTAAGACTGTCATGTAGAAGGATAAGCTTTTATTTTGAAGGAACCATAAAGTCTGGATGGAGGAATCAGTCAGTAACTTCTATTCTTAAACTTGAGTTAAGATTTTCATTTGCTGTTCGGTTTGGTTTAGGCTCCAAAAATACGTGGTTAGGTTTGGGAAAATAACCCTGTTCAGGTTAAAATTCATGAATTCATAAATTCAAGTCCCGCCCCTTCTAATATACGACTGATTAGCTGAAAAGAAGCGACAGCAAAGCAATAGAAGAAATAGCACAGATATGTGAAATTTGACACTTACATGTGTTTTGTCACAGACAAACCAGCAGAAAATACGGAGAAATTTTAGTTATGGTTGAGTGTATTTTTAGGAGATGGAGCTGCACCTTTAATTATCTCGGGGAAACTCAAGTTAATCCAGCGGCCACTTGTGGCACCCTGACCCACATGTTGGGAACCACTGCTCCTACACGACTTCATAGTTGTTGTACTTCTGCTTATTTTTAGTTGTTTTTTGGATGTTTTGCTGGTTCCTCTGCGCAGCACTGAGGTATGTTTGACTCCTCCTGTGTATTTGCAACCTACTTTACTTATTGTGAATAACTTGGATAAATAAGGATTCACTTTCAGCACTCAGCTACGACACTTTGAATTCCAGTTTAAGTTTAGACCTTGTTGACAAGAGAGCGTCCACACAGAACCTGCTGTATTACATGTCAATAAGTGCAGCCTACCCTTTCTCCTTCGTGTGTGCTCACGGACTGAAACATTTCCATCTTTAACAAGCTGCTGTGCCTCTGAAGCTTCTCCTGGGTTCCTTATTTTTGGTTTAATAGGCTGGAAAATATAAAATGTGTGTCTTTAGATCATTTAGTGTAATTATTTTGGGTTGGAAAGTAGCCGTCACAGCACATCACTGCCACGTGTTGTGCAGCACAAAACTTACACTGGAGATTTTAGTTTGCTAAATGGGATTTACGTGACAAAATGTATGTATGTAAGTGGTACAACTGAAGAGCCCTTTAATGTTAATCATAACTAATGTATACAAAACAAGTCTCCAAGTCAACTGTGTACTGTTGTGAAAGGTTTTATAGAGAACTAAAACTTTTTTCTCACTATCAATCCATAATTACTTTATATAGGAGGCCTCATTTTCTTTTATTTACACATAGGAGTCACATTATTTTTCCTTGTCTTTGTTTAATCAGATCAAGGAGCTGACATTTTCCTCTTTCAGCTCTTTCTGTTCTGACAGGTTCTGACAGCCACGCGAATCCACTCACACATACTGTCCCACAGCATAAACTGCAGAAGGGACGCAAACAAGTTAACTTGGATATTATTAGCTCGTCTTCACTCACTGCTGCGCTGATCGGCTTTGACATTGCTCATAATCATCTAGTATGAAAGCCTGCAGCCACAGACCCCTTCATCAGAGATGCTGAGATGCAGATTGTCTGAAACGTTCAAGGGTGTTTGGTTCAGTGAGTGGCTGCACTTTATTTAAATTTAAAGCAACATCTGTTTTACTACTGATCTTTTTTTGTTATTTTTAGAAGGCTGCTGGGAGTAGTCCAAGTTAGAAAAGAGACACACAACATAACAGACTGGACAAACAAAACCACAGTCGCAGAAACAAGCACTTTACATCAGGATATTCCAAACACATAAGCATCCATCAGGTCTGAATAAAAAAAAACAAAAAAACAGTGAATTTGGAGGATTCAGACAGCACTGTTACAAAAAAAAAAATCACTGTCAGGAGTTTGAGCAGTAACAGCATTTGAACGTTCATTCGGTAAAATCTCTACGCAGCAGTGGGATGTCTGAGGAGGTGACTTGGTGTTATGGTGTTATGGGCAGAGCGTCCTGTAAAAGGGGGCAACATGACATCCATGGGTACGAGCTCACTGGCACCCTGGGTCCATCTGTGCTACAGGATAACAAGCGAGACTGCAGTTTTTTCCCTCCCTAAGACCCTGAGTGGATGCACAACTGCAAGTTTGGTTGGAGCCAGTGCCCAGATGCATCAAAGGTTCACGTCCGGATCAAGTTTTTAAACATTCATTTTCTTTCATTTTGATGCTGCGGTTAAAGGAAGAAATCAACATTTCAGGAAATATGCTTTTTCAGTATGCCAAGCACACACAACCAGCAGCTGGTTAGCTTAGCTTAGCACAAAGACCGGAAACAGGTGGTAAAGTGAAAGCTAACTGTCTCCTGTGGCCAATTTCACAAAGAAAGTCTTTGAGTATGCATTTAGTCTTCATATAGACACCTAAATGGATCTGTTGCACAAACAAAACTAATTTGTGATGAATTCTGGATAAAAACATTTGCCTTTTTGAGGAATTTAACATTTGTGTTACTGAGAAAATTGATCAACAAGAGCGTGAAAAACATTCAAAAAGATCCACAAATGTGTTTTTGGAAGATGCTAAAAAAGAATTTTTAATTTTTAGCACAGAACACGCCTAATCGCTCTAAGGATTTGGTGCTGAAGATAATACAGAGGAGTTTGGAAACATCCTAGTCAGTAACTTATCCTGGAGGTGTGACTAACTTAGAAGCTGTCCTTGTGAAACTAACATGTAGGAGAGTAATCTATGAGAACAATTCAGACTAATCCAACACCACACAGAAGTCTTCTACATCCTTGTGAAACTGGTTCCTTTTCCTAACTTCATATTAAAGCAGACATGAAGTTAATATGAATCTTTTTTTAACTGACTCACAAACATATGTCCCAAAATGTATTCCTTTTCCTTTAAGGGTGTTGCAAGAAATATATTTTAAAAAACAGAGTGATTTCGACACGTTGCTGGTGTTAATTAATGTGCACATTAAAAGAGGTATGTCAGGATATAATGAAACTCTGTGATCAAAAGGCATGACATTAAATGAACATAATTTCAAAAACAAAATTGAAAGCAATGAAGAAAAGAAGCTGATGTTGAGGTTTGACTCCAAAAATATCATGCAGTCAACAAACAAAATGGAATACTGGGTGTTACCTGTTACCAAACCCTTTTTTAAACACACTTCCATCTTTTTCACCAATAAAAAAAAAAAAAAAAAAGTACCTTAAGCGCATTTCTCTCTTTTTATTGTTCAGGATGTTTGCGCACCTGAAGACAGACTTTAAAAGAACAGCCAGATCTTTTTGTCAGAGTTTTAGCCATCACTTTTTTATCAGTCATAACACAAAAACAAGGCAGCAATAAAAAGGAGAATTTAAGGAAAATCTTTTTCTGTTTCAAATAAATTTGGATAATCTTCTTAACAACGTGTCTGACAACTTATGTTTTGTTTATTTAATTGTTTACCTCATAATAAATAAGAACACAAAAATGCAAAACAGACATAAAAACACAGAAAACAAGGCTAATAATGTAAAAAGCATCTATATAGCTCATTAGTTTGTAACAGAAGCTGCATGTCTTTGACAGAAGCATTGGTTGGTCAGTTTAAATTCCAGGTAATACGCGATCTTGTAAGTGACCTTTTGTTGCTTTCTACTTCAGTTAACAAGGCCTTCTTTTACTTGTAGGGATGCAAACATTAACCTTTCAGAAGAGAGAGCTGCAGTGCAAAGTTGTTTGCAGAGTTACCGAAATGAATTTGGAGTAAATCTGTGTTAGTTTTATTGAGAAGTTTGGGATTTTACTTTCTGCATGTTATTAGACAGAAAAGACAGCTGAAATTACAAAAATGTGACCCTAGTTGTAAGAAAAAAACAAACAAACAAACAAAAAACCGACAGGATTTCCCCTTTAAAGAAATCCTCAGAGCCTTGAAATGCATCCTTACTTATTTAAGGATGTTTTCCAAGTTAAATTAAAACGATTTCCTTACAGTGGAAGATGTTTTATGCAACTGGGCACTGGCCTGTAAAAGGCATTTTCATGTACTTTGTCAAGCTGTAGTAAGCATGCACTTATGAGTTATTTATAAGCGAAATGTACGTTCAAGAACAGAATCATTGCAACTACAATCTGAAGCTTTTCCTTTTAAAGGCTGCAGGATGGATGATGAGGAAAAAGGAGAATGAAATGAAGAAGGAAACCTCCTAAACCTCCTTGTGATTGGACTGTGGGCTCGCAGAGCGCTGGCATTCTCATAGAGATTAAATTCCCCTCACTCTGCAGCTCACTTGGAGGGAGAAATAAAAACACTGGCTGCCTTGAAAGGAGAAGCGGCTCTTCATTTAGCACGGTAAACAAGACGCTTTGAAGTCAGCCATTTAAAATAGGATTTACATGAATAAATAAATCGCTCACTGGTGCGAGCCGCAACACTGTTAATGAAATTGCACAAGAAGGCAGAAGGCTTTGGGTAATCGACCGTAATTCAAACACACATGACATTGCAAATAATATTGACAGGTTATAGTCCGGGAAATTATTAATAAATACCACCTGCACTGCTCTGCAGTATGTCTTTGTTTGATATTTGCTCGGCAGTGATCTCGTATCAGCATTAATGATCTCGGGAATGATTCCAAGTGTGAATGTCACTGCGTTATTTGGTAAGATGAAAAACAATGAGAGTTTATATTAAACGCCACTTTATTGATGTCATCGTTCATTTTGATGACTCCTCGTATCTGACAAAGCCTCTCTCTGTCCTAAGCTGTATGAATGAACAATGAGATCCTTTTTTTTCCCTCCCCTCCAGCGTCGTAGATGTGCTTCACAACCCTGTGCTTCACATCCATCAGTGTAAATTATAAAATATAATTAGAAATAACAATGCAAACTTCTGTCTTCTCACTAGGGATGGGGTTCGATAGCGTTTTGTCGAAATCCAGCACCGAGTCGAATCTTATCTCCAGCAACTAAAGGTTAAAACAACAACTCTGAGATGTTTAATCAGCTTTTGTTGGCTGAGAAAGGAGAAACACTACAGGTTTTATTGGCAGCCTAATTAATGGAAATGAGACAAGCAGCGTAACATATGAAATGTTAATTAAATGTATCTGACACATTGAATTAACTGCTGCAGGCTACTGTACTTCACCAGCTACTCGCTGCAAATATTCAAGGTATTTTTAACGAGGAGCTTGTTAATCAACTCATCACTTCTGTGGAGAAACTGTGAGCTATGAAACGCAATCCACAGTGGCAGCATGGTTGCGTTGCAGAACAATGCAGAACAGAGCTCATGCAAAAAAACCCAAAAAACAATACAAAACACAGATTTGTTCTTAAATGGCACAGATGAGCGACTTGCGAATGTAATGCACAAGCAGTCTGACATACATTGTCTTCTTTTTCTCCACAGAGGATGAAACATATATTTGACCTGAATCTGAACGAACCTGAGGTTCAAATATGATGCCAAAATTAGCTGAAATAAAACACAAATGAAACTTTAATTTACACCATGTTATCATAGTAAATGCCAATTTACTGAGATTTAATTTTTTTTTTAGATTTTATTGGTATATTTCAGCACAAATATATACATTTCAGTAGTTGTTGAGTAAATTCTCTCAGATAATCTCAGAAAACAGCTTCGTCAGGTGGTTTTTGCAGGTTTCTGTCCTCAATCACCTTCCGTTACAACACCTGACAAGGTAACTCCACCTGCTGCAGGTTGCAACCCCTTTCAGACGTGTGCTCCTTTCCAATAATCTGACAGCATTTGAATCTGGCGGCTTCGTGTTTCAATGAGATCTCTGCTCACTTTTCTGTAAAGTTGCGACCAGGTCAGACTTAGAAACATTAGTTTGAACTGCATTAATGGAAGGGCACACAAATTCAGCATGGTGTCTGGGGACAAGAAGAAAGCTGCCTGTCTTGATAGTAGCATTACTGCAACCATTAATATGAACATCTCACAACGGTTGTTGATCTGTAACACGTGTTTGATATTCATGATATGAATACTTTGTTGGATAGTTTTATTAGGCTATTTTTAGTCTTTAATTAGTAGCTGCTTAAACTCTGATATGCAGCCAAATCTTGCCTGCAAACCGTGTTTCCATATAATTGTCAAGCAAATCTGAAGTGAAATTTTGAAATGTTGCAAAATTTACTCGAAGCAGAAGAAGGCAGGAACAAAACCAACTGTGTGCCAATCACCAAAAACACATAAAGTAGGAAGAAAACACAAACAAGTCTGTCTACGAGCTAAAAATGGAGGAAAATCTTCAGAAATTTATATAATTCAGGAGAGTTGTGAATTATTCTTTCATGCCAGCTACTATTGGCCATGTTTCAGCTGCCAAAGACAATGAAAGAAGCAGAAACAGCTCATCTTCAATGTAAGTTAAATGTTCATTTCCATCTCACATTATGCGCATTAATTTTTTTCGTAAGTCAAAAGCTACCTCAAGCAAGCGTAAAGATTTTTAAAATCTTTACACTTTTTCATTTTTTTACGCTTTATGCTTTTTAAATTTTTTTTTTCCATTTGCATGAACGTGATACTTCAAAATGCACTTAAAAATACATTATGGTAACACAGCTCATGAGTCTGAATGAAGCCATGAGGAACATAAATGTAACATAAATTTAAATAACAGAATGCCGCCATTTTAACACAGTCATGAAGCAGCAATGTTACGTATCACATGTCTGAAAAGGGCTTTGATATTTCTGTAACTGTCAGATGACCTGAAATTTCAGTCGAGAGCCGCTTTGCTTTAAAGAGACGTTTTTAGCATCTGGCATCATATTAAGTTTTTATTTGTATCACAGTTGTTGGTGGCTTACTCTTAATATTTCTGATAGTTCAGGGTTTCTAATTCCACTTCTCTCAACCTTTCAGGTCTGAGTTGTGATTTTTCTTCTTTGGTAACATTTTTATGATGTTCGTGATAATTTTTTAAACCTCCCCAACAACAGGCTGAAACAAGCAATTTAACACAATTCTGTGCAGTTTGGAGTATGTAAGGAATCTGTTGTCGAACTTTTATGGAGAGATGTCACTGAAAAATGTGTATGTTCTTGCACAAGTTCCCATCTCTGGCTGAACCACTTTAGCTTACAAATAAACTTTTATTAGCTGCAGCTGAGACAAGCTGCAGCCGGAGATGTGTGTCATTTTAAGCAGATACGAGAAGCTGCTTCCTGTGTGTTTTCCACAAATGAGAAAGAATAAGTAGAGATCCAATAGACTGGTTTACCGGATCCATATTGGAAGTGGCTATCGCTGCCCATCCCTAGTCCTCCCTGCCTCTGTGGTCTGCCGCCTCACTACCTCTGCTCTGCTTCCCTTGATGGTTACATTTGTGTGTCATGGATGGAGAACAGAAACGGGCGTCTGCAGTGCTGCCTGTCTCTGGATCAGTCTTTGCTTACATGATTTTGACAGCCACTGTTTGGTTCCACGTCTTGGAAGACCTCTCGAGCCGGCTTTTCATCCTCCCCCCCACCCCTCGGGCTTATCGGTACGGCGGTTCGGGCTGTTGAGGGTTTGGCCTGTAAAGCTGCTGCACTCGCACCGGCCGCCCGTTAGCTGGCCAGCCGCCCGATAGCTGTCCAATGACCCTGAGGCCAACCGGATGGCCGTGTCCCGGCAGCGGGGTGCTGGGGCTGAGGATGTGGGTCTGTCCCAGCTGGGGCTCCGGAGGGGGGTTACTGCTCTGGTGGCCTGGAGCCGAGGCTGGGGGGGAGACGGGGTAATGAGGCAGGAGGATGGCCGGCGTGAGGCCGTAGCGGACCTGGAACACTCGGAGAGGTCCCTGCGCCACGAACCCGTTGGGCCGCTGAGGCTCCGGTGGCTGCTCCGAGTCCTTCTTCACCTCCGGGACTTTGCTCTCCTCCGACCTCTTGGTTTTGCTCAGCTGCTTCTTGGCCTGAGCAACCTCCTGCATTTTCTCTGCTTGAGCCCGGCGGATGTGATATGTCTTCCTGGAGCTTTGGAACGAGTCCAAGAACTCATCCAGGCTTATGTTTCCCTCCATGAACTTCTCCAGCAGCTCCTGTGAAGCAGGGCAGACAAATAAACCGGCATCAGCAGACAGAATAACACACAAAGGGGGGTCGGACTGCGGGGAATGGTTCAAACAAACTCCTCTAAGTATAAAGAGGATTTGATCAGCTCGGGGATGTTTACCCATGAACTTTGGCATAGCTTGTCCCCCCACAATATTTCACTGTACGTACATTTCACACAGCTAACAATGGCCCATGTGCAGCAACTGTTACATCTGGCAGAGCTTGAAAGCCTCGAGATCTATCTCTGTATGTGTTCCCAGGATGTGAGACGCTGCGTTGAGGACAGAAGTTATTTTTGTGAAGTAATGGCTGCATTAACCACAGCGACTGCTTCGCTGATCCAGTTTTACACAGGCCTGTGATGAAAAGGCACAGATTTATTTCACAAGTTTGTTGCCAAAACACACAGGGCCTCTATAGCTTTCACCAAATTACGTTGAAACTCAGTTCTGTAACCACAAACATGCAATGTAATACACCTTCACAGGAACAGTGGCCACAGAAGGCCAGAAAAACCAGGTGGGACATTAAAGCCTACAATTGAGCACATGTATTTATTGCCATTTATATCACATTTTTGTCACTGCTTCTCATACATAACAGCTATAAAGCAGGAGAGAATTAATTTAACTCAAATCCTCCCCTGAGATTTCCACATTTAAAGCGCATCCAAGCCTCTGTAGCCAACACTGCTGACAGTGTTTGACCAGAGTCGCATGTTATTTAATGTGTAATATTTCCCCAAAGCCCCAAAACACACACAAAAAAATGCTACCGTCTACAGCAAGCAAGAATACCTGTTTTTTTTCGGGGGGTTTTTTGTAAGGAAGTGAACACAGTGTCTTTCAACACATACAGATATAAGGCTTCGTGTCGCTTTAATTCAGCATGTTTACATATCATTAAAGTTACTGTGGATTTCCTGTTGCTGATTTTTTAAAATCTAAATTATGTTTCCATATCCGAGGTGAGGGATTAGAGAGGCATTATTAACAGCTGTATTTCTACCAGTGGAAGCTAATTTCACAGTGATGTATACTACGAAGCAATTTCAGAAGGGGAAAGTATCGCTGCAGCATCAGCACGGAAGAATGAAAGTAAAGATCACTTGGCTGTTCGTCACTGTATTTCTAATAATTTCACTTTAAGTTACAGTACAGCTAAAACTGACACAGAGCTCTCGTTGTTTCCATCCGTCTGCTTCTCGACTGGACTATTTTTTAAAACCTGTGCGTATACGTAAGCACTTTAAAGAAATACTGTACGCCGCTCTGTCACTGCAGATATTCTCGTCCGACTGCGCTGTCAGTTCAAATAACCAACTAAAACCTGTATGTGGCTTAATGATCGGGTTTCTCCGGCAGAAATCTCTCCACATCAACTGTGTTTCTCCCGCTTCAACAGAAAAAGATGAAAGAATGACTAGCAAGTGATGTGAAAAGGATGTACTTTGTTGGTATGAAATGATAACAATTTGGAGCAACCAAAGAAAATTGTTACATCAAGACAAAATTGTGCAACACATATAGTGAGAGCAGATTAGTTTGATGACTTTGCCAATAAAATGGCAGAATATTGTGAAAAATGTAAAAAGGTGACATAAAGAAACGTTCAAAAAAATCTAAATTTGTCAGGATCCCTGTTTCAGCCCTGCCTGGCTCCCTTTTTCTCTTCCTCTCTCCCACACCCAGACTTGGCCTCAGCTTTTCTCTCGCTGTCTGTCTCTCTGCCTCTCAGTCCTCCAATCAACCACAATCACTGACAGCTGCAACTCCTGTCTCACCTGCTCCCAATCACCTCCTTCCCATAAAGACCAGCACTTCTGTTCACTGTGCGCCACGTCATCATCCCATTTACCTGTTTCACAGCCATCTGTCAACTTGTCTTCAGCCTGCATTCCCCCAACCAGCTTTCTCCTGCCACCGGACTACAACCTGTCTCCAGTCTGCGTTCCCCAAGCCTGCCTGCCCTTTCCCACCCTTGTTAGTTTTGGTATAGTGAGTATTCCTGTTCTTGTTCATCTTTACCAGCATCACCCTGTACTTCTTTTGTATCTGTCCCACAGTTAGTTTAATTACTTTTTAAAGTATTTTTCTAGGTCTCCTCTTTGCATTAGGTTAGTTATCCCCTGTTTAGCTTCCTTAGAGTTTAGTTTCTTTATTCTCTAACAGTTTGAATTTTGTTTTATTTTTTAAATAAACCTGGTTTCATTTCAATTTATCCCTACCTGCATGGTGTCTGCACTTGGGTCCAAGCCTGTTTTGTGACAAAATTTTCAATTTATGTTATAATAGACAAATAAAATTAGCAAATATTCACATTTTAGATGCATACAGCTGCAGCTTTTGGTTGTTTTACCTAAAATGAGATTAACTGGTTATCAAATTATTTGCTATACTTAATGTTCTGTTAATTAACCTAATAATAGACTAATCATTACTCATTTAGTGTGGTCTGTTATTTGTCATCCTCCATCAAAAGACCACAAAACCACTGAAAATCAGCTACAATCATCAACATGAAAAATGCAGATACGATTATTTGTTCATCTACATATCTATGTGAATATCTCCTAAACCTCAATCCAATGTCTTCAACTGTCGAAAATCCAAATATATTTAGTTTAAACCACAGAAAAGCAACAAATCCTCACATTTGAAAACGTGGATCCATCAGAGGTTTTCATTGTTTTTTTGTTTTTTTTTTGTCTGAAAAATGATTATTTGACTTTCAAAACGGTTACCACGGATTGTTCAGTCAATGAACTCACTGATAGCTTCAGCTGCGCATGTGATCTGCGATGTCCCGTGTAACCTGATTTCTCCCAGTGACCTGATTTTTTCCTGAGCATGTAAATGCACTGAGCGGTGCAGCGTGAGAAGGTGGACCTGCTGTCCAACACTGCATATTAATGAGTAATAGAACTTGACTACTGACACGAGAGACTTGTGATAAGAAAAGTAATGGGGTGGGATATTTTCCAAGAAAAAAAACCCAATCTGAACAGTCTGTACGACAATTCTTAAATGGTTCTGATTCAAGATTATGATCCTACATAATTTCAAGAAACGGGAAACACGTGGAGTCATTAACAAACTGGATGTTTCCTTGATTTAAAAGATGAGGCCTGTGTTGTTCTCTATTTTACTTACTATCAACTAAACCCTGAGTTTGTCTGTCTCTAAACATTCTCCATCTCAGGCACTCAGCCTCAGGCAGGTTCCTACTGAAGACATAAATCTTTAAAAACAAGTCATGAATATATCGTTGCATTTTCAACAAAAGCTCAGTAATTTGCTTAGCGGCTCAGAGGAGAAAGTTATATCTGGTTGTGAATACGCAGACACTTGTTCGAGGAACCAGAGGGCTGTACTACGAAGCGAGGTTAGTGGGTTGGTGAGGTATGTTGAGTTTAAAGCCAGAGTTTTCAGTACCACAAAGGTTAGATCTCCATGGTAACTTATGCTGTGAAGCTAACCTGGTTGGGAGCAGGTTATGTTCAGAGTTTCGTTTTTAAATCGGCTGGAAAGAGTGTCTCCCTTTAACCAGATCGTTTCCTGACTATTATTTATGAGTGATGCAGATTCTCAGCTGAGGGAATGTGTTTTATCTGCAAACATGCTGAGATGTGTTACTAATATCACTGAATGAAGCCGTGTAGTTACAATATCGCACACTGTCAGCGGAGACGGAGACACAGTGCTCCGCACAGGCAGTGCTTGGGTTGCGGGCGAATATATATCATATACCACCACAACGACCGGTGATGCACAAATCTCATAAATGTGCTTTTATGTTTGGCCCCTATTTTCTGTCAAGTCCGTTTAAACTGCTGGTACTGTAAATGAGAAAATGGATTATTCTACTGGTATTTATTATAGAAAATACTCAATCAATTACATTAATTTTGCTCTGATTGGGCCAAACAATAAAGTGATATTCTGCATTATAGGACAGTGTAAGACCTAAATGCACTTCAATACAAGATCATGTTTAAAGTTTAACTTTAACGTGCAGTTGGAAATAAATCGGTAAAATATTATATATGAACACGTTTAACAGTTTTCTACCGGCATTCCCGTCTTGCACCATTTGCAGTAGCAGCGCTTTTTACCGTCACATTTAAAAAATATATGTATTCCTCATTGTTCCCCTTTAAAACAATGTGCTGACTGAAGCAGCTGCACACGATGGTTTCATTTTGTGCAGAAGAAGAGTCACGTGACTCGTTAAACGCCCCTTTTCATGTGAACGCGCACAGAGTCTGAAGCAAAAAGTCTGAGTTGAAAGAGAGTTTACAGTCAACTTCGTGATATCTGTAATCTCTGGCTGGGGCTTTCGGTTTTGTCGATTCAGCTTACACAAAGAAAGCCTGGCTATGTCAAACTTGCTTCGTAGTATACCCCTCAGTTCACTGTTGGTTTTGGCTTTTTTTCGTGAAATCCGTGAGGGGTTAAATCAGAGACCAACTGTTAAATCGGATGTTTGTTGTGGTACAAGTTCTCTCACCACCCCTCCATTAACTGTCACTGTCGTGTGATTGGTGGAGTTTCTGGTTTATTACATTTCCTCCCACTGAGTCTTCCCCCACTGTGACTTGCGAGCCTCTCCATCTGGCATGGACACCATTAAATATCAGCATCAGCTCTCCCAGCATTTGCCTTACTGGTAATATTCAACAGCTGCTACAGGCAAAGCTCATTTAATTTCACCTCAACTGAACACATAATTTTATATATATATACATATATATAAGTGTAATGTTGCACACTCTGCAGCACACATTTATAAAGTAAAATAAAAATGAGCCACAGCTTTGACTACAGCATCAATGATTTCACTGCATAATTAAATAACGAAGCCTGGTGCCTCATCAGCTGTCTCCTTCTTGTCAGTCTCCACTTAAAATACAGCCGTTTACTGCAAAAATACAAACAAACTGCATCCAAAAGTAATTCTTTGGGATGATTTTTGCACTTTTGTTATACACTGTTTTTCTTTCTACTTTTCTGGTTTAACTTTGTAGGATCGAACAGATTTGACCACAACGTTAGCCCTTAGAGTGCCAAAACAACAACAAATAGGCAACCGCAGAGGGCTGTACTATGAAGCCAGATTAGTGGGATAGTGTGGTGTGGTGAGCTTAAATTCAGAATTTTCAGTATCATGAAGGTGGCTCTCTTTTTACCTGCTACATCTCCGTGGTAACTTGTGCTGTGGAGCTAACCTGGTCGGGAGCAGGTTATGTTCAGAGTTTCAGATTTAAATTGGCTGGATAGAACGTCTCCCTCTAACCAGATCGTTTCCTGACTATTAATTATGAGCGATACAGATTCTCAGCTGAGGGAATGTGTTTTTATCTGCAAACATACTGAGTTGTGTATTACTAATATCACTGAATGAAGCCGTGTAGTTACAATATCGCACACTGTCGGCGGAGACGGAGACCGAGTGCTCCACACAGGCAGTATTTGGCTGCTGATGCCAGTTTAGGTTGGCGGTCACAGTTGCCACCATCGGCGGCGAGGGAGTGCGCAGGCTGGTGGCAGGTTGCGGGCAAATATATAACATATACCACAACTATCGCTCGAATATTTGGATATTTTGATGTTCGGGTCCAGTCCTATTGTAAATATCACGTTTAAGTTGACGATGCAGAAATCACATACATATGTTTTTATGTTTGGCTCTGATGTACTGTCAAGTCTGTTTAAACTGCTGCGACTGCAACTGATAGAACACAGATGAGAAAATGATTTTTTTTCTGCTGGTATTTGTTACAGAGAATATTCCATCAATAACATTAGTTTCTTTCCGATTTGGCCAAAAATTAAAGTGATTTCCTGCATTATGGGACAGTGTCAGACTTAAATGCACTTCAATACAAGATTATGTTTAAATGTATGAAGTTTAAAGTTTAACTTTCACGTGCAGCTGTCAGTTGGAAATATGCGGCTGCGATGATAGAATATTATAACACATTTAATAGTTTTCTACTGGCATTTCTGTCTTTCACAATTTGCAGTAGCAGCGCTTTTTACCGTTACAAACAAATAAATAAATCCTCATTGCTCTCCATTAAAACAACATGTTGACTGAAGCAGCTGCACACGATTGGTTCATTTTGTGCAGAAGAAGAGTCATGTGACGTGTTAAACACCCCTTTTTATGTGAACGCGCACAGAGTCTGACGCAGAAAGCCTGAGTTGACAAAGTTGATAAACACCTTCGTGATACCTGTAATCTCTGGCTGGGGCTTTCGGTTTTGTCGAGCCAGCTTACAAAAAGAAAGGCCGGCTATGCCAAACTTGCTTCGTAGTTTACCCCTCAGTTCTATGAGCACAAAGGAAACTGAGCAATGGAGGTTTTATTGTGTGTGAGGCTATTTGGAGAATTTTATGTTGAAGATGGTGATTTTTGACAAGAGTTGACTGCTACTCTACAGGGATAACAAGAGGGCAGAAAAAATGTCTCTCCAAATTTAATGATTCAATGTTAAGCCCCACACATCGTTTTTTTTTTTTACCTACCCTCAGTGCTTTATTATCCTTCAAAAACAGCCCCAAAAGAGGTTCTACGGTGACTTTCGAAAAAGGCTCCGATCCCTTTATACGGAAGAGGATTAGGGCCACTGAAGAAAAAAATAATAAAATTCAAAGTCAGAATTCTGAGATTAAAGTCAGAATTCTGACTTTTTTCCAGAACAATATATTTTTAAAAAAATCCAAGATTTTTTTTTTTCAATTTCTGAAAAATAGTCAGAATTCTGACTTTAATCTCAGAATTCTGACATTTTTTCAGAGATTGAAAAAAAAATCTCCTGGAATTTATTTAATTTTTTAATGTTCTCGGAAAAAGTCAGAATTCTCACTTTAATCTCAGAATTCTCACTTTTTCTCAGAATTTTATTATTTTTTTCTTCAGTGGCCCTAATCCTCTTTAAAATGTAAAAAAAAAAAAACTTTCCGGCATTGGAACAAAAGTCTGTGACAGAAAATTAATTGCTGGCAAAAAAAAAAGCCAAATATTTGCTGGTTTCACTTTTCTCAGATGTGAATATTTGCTGCTTTTATTTGCCATATATGATGGCAAAATTAATATTTTACAGCTTTTGACTGCTGCTCAGAAAAAGGTTATTTGACTGAATGCCACCTTTTTCACAATAGTCTGACATTTTGAATAGGAAGTAAATGAGTAGGTGAATAATCTGTAGATTCATTTGCAATAGAAATAATTATTAGTCACTGAGTCAGATGAGCAGCTGCCCAGTGTGTTTGCCTTATTTGCTGCAATTTTAACATCTATTTGTTCACAACAGAACTGATCTTTAACACATTATATGAAGTAAAAACCTTAATCACATTGAAAATATACAAGAAAACCAATTAAGGAATTAAGATTTCAGCTGAATCCTGACATTGACCAGTTTTTTGGGGTTTTGTTTTAGATGTTTTGTGTCCATGACAAAAATTAAAACCGCAATAGGGACCGACGTCAGTCTCCTCTTGGCTGCAGTCCTTTATCAGCTCCCGCTATCAACTTTCCTAAGTTGGCTGATATCATTACAAATGAAGTAAAACAGAGTCATGCTGGGGGCTGACAGGTGATTTGATTTACATCAGCACAAAAGACAAAAACAACTTTTATTTCCTTCATCTTTGGTCATGTTGGTACTTGACGAAGAATCTTATATAAAAAAAGCATGTTTGAATTTGGGCAAAGAGGAGGAAGCTGTTGCCCAGAGCCTTCAAAGACTAGGATCTGTGTTTGCCAAGGAAAAAAAAAACAAGTTTTTCCTGATTTTTATGGCCACGGTGCCTCCACTGTGAATCAATCTGAATTCTGAAGGAGGATGTTGTGGAAGCTGCTGTATTTGATGTCAGTGTTGCTGAAGAAGGACCATGAAATTCAAGACGGTTTTCCACAGAACCAACGACTCTCTGAGGGCTTAATCTGAGATCCAGATAGATAGTCACACAACACAGACATTAGAGAGACTGGTATTGATTCAGGCCTACTGAATCACAGAGCTCTGATTAAACACGCAAAGGAGTGTGATTGTAAGAGTTCTTTCATCCACAGTCCAGCTTCAACAATTACAAACATCTTGTTATATCCTGTTACGAGCTTATTTACCCTGATAGGTAAAACAGAGATTAAAGCAGCAGAACTGCATCACATATTTACTGATGTGTCTGTGTTGAGGTGTTTTGTCATTCATCGAGTCTGCTTGGTTTGTGCTGGGTGTTGCTTAATCAATCAGTGGGCAGTCGATCTAATGACTGAGTCATGGAGATATTGATCGCAGCCATGTGAGGTGGGGGAGGCGGATCAATCCGAGCCCGGAGCAGTGGTGTGGGTTTCAGCTGTGAATAAGACTCCCTCGCTGTAATGACTGAAGCCAAAGTGAAAAATGCAGGATTTAAACGGGGCCGCTGATCGATGCATCTCGTTCACAGAGGTGAATGTGATGAATTATGGGAGCTTAAGTTTTCTGTTTGTAATGAACACCGTCATGACAGAGATAAATAATGCTGGCCATCCAAACATAACTGCTATTGTTTTATTCTAACAAGGAGTTCTCAGAGTCTACTTTTAAGTGTTTTATATTTACACATTACACTACTGGAATATTCCAAACACTTAAAGCCTACACAGAAGTGTGCAAACATTTTAGGCTCTAAACTTAAGGTTCAAACAGTTATCATTCATTAATTTTATGCAAAGTGCAGTTAACAGGAAAGAAACTCTTGATCCTATCAATGTTTGATGTGCCCACTGAAACATTACTACTCACTGTGAGCTTATTTTTCACTGTAACATCAAGTCCTGCAGCTCAATGGAAACAGCACATCCATAGCTAGGAGAAAAAACTCAAAAATGTCTTCTGTGCAGAACGCTAACATTAAAATGCCATAAATCAAGAGTTATATAAATCATCATTTATTTTACAAAAATTGAAAAACCTGTAAGCAACATCGACAATATTTTTTCAAGGTTTTATCAATACTGGGGGTAACGTTGACTCTCCATACTACAGATATTTATATATTATTTAATATTTATTTTGTGACTGTTTTGTTGTGTGTTTATTTGTGGACGTGTGCTGCTGCCAGATCACCCTTGTGAAAAATAAAAAAATTATATATTACATTGGAGAGACATTATATTAAATGTTTAGTTTTTTTATTACTTGCACAGCCTGCAGTTCAGCCCAGTTACACAGAAAAGTCCCTGAATTGTTGTCACATAACTGTTGGTCACCGAATCACTATTGGTCTCATGGTTGTGTCAAGGAACACAGAATTTTTTTAAATTATTATTATTATTTATTTATTTTTTTTTACAGAATATGGTTCAGTCAATGTTTGGTGAATAATTAAATAACACACGCGGAATAAAGGGATTTTAGTTAAATATCACGATTTTACTCTTAAATTTGGATAACTTTCTCAACAGAGCAGCACATGACAGATGAGTAGTTCAAGGACCAGGATCAGAAAGTTGAAAATCTGATGACTCTTTCTTTTTTCACAGTTTCTGCCTCTGGTAAATGGTGTTCTTTTGTAGTGATTAAAAAAAAAAAAACAACAACATGTATTCCCAGCCAACCACTGAGTTTTGGTGTTCAGAGGGTTAAAACAGCCCCAATTCTCCTCATGTCTGTGGCTGAAGTTAGGTTTATATGACTCTGGTAGCATGTTTGGGCTCATTGTCACACTGAATGAACTGTCTTAAACATTGTATGATGCATAAAAACATAAACATATAAAGTGCTATACATATAATTTGATGTTTAAAGACCAAATGACATTGCAAAAATCTGCAAGTTTTCTGCAAAAATTCAGTGCTGTCATGAATAAAATCAGTGGCACGCTTGATTTTTTTTTTACACTGGCTGTTAATAAGTTTAACAATGACTGAAAGAAACTGTCTTTATCCTTTAGCCTTCAAGCCTGAGTGGGCACAATGTTGTATGAGTTTGACTGACAGCTGCTGCAGGAGGGTTACTCAGACATAATGTAAACCACTACTGCCAAAAAAACATTTAGCGTCAGACCTCAACATGTTGGCATCTGAAATGACATTTTTAAGCAGTCAAAAGTTAGAATCTTTACTATTATTTTCAGACATCAAACCTTGTTGTTGATACTACTTGTGGCTGGTATATTGTTTTGGTTTTAATCACTAACCTTATTTGTACTCATTAACTTCCACATGCAAATAATGAAACAAGAAAAACAGGAAATGTATTAAGTAATGCTATGAAAACATGGCTTATAATTTGTGGCTTGCTGATAAGATTGTTGAGTGAGCAATGACAAGGGAAGGAGCTTTCCGAGACCACATTTCCATGTTTTTTGTTAACTTCTTGGCTCTCCAGTAAAATATCCATGTCACTGTTAAACTGTTCACTGTATGTGTTCTGGTAAAGTGAAGGGGTTCTATTTTGGTTTGAAAAAAGCCTTGATTTACTCCCAATAGTCCCACTCAAGATAGCCAAGAGCTAAACAGCTTTGTGCAACAGATATATTAAGACGTCCAACTTAACTCTGACAATTTGTCTATTTGAGTGGCTTTTATCTTCTCAGCTGTCTTCCACAAGAAGTAGCTGCTCAAACTGCTTTTAATCTCTAAACATGTCATTTTAAACTTGTGTTATGAGGTTTATTATAACCACTAAAATATCTACTAAAACTGTAATCTTAAGCACTGTAACATTTATGTATTCAAGCTGATAAACTCAACTATTTGCATGTTTTTGTAGCTCGATCAACAAGCTAAGCATGTACATCCTTCAAGAAAAGATGGAGACTTTAGTCAGAAAGCTAATGTGTGGTATGGTGTCTGCGGCTCTTTTTGTGTTCTGTAGCAGTTACTAAACCAAAAGAAAAATATTTCTTCACTTCAGCTGGACTCCTGTTAAACACGCCTGTGAAAACCCCTCCGACAATCCGCCAGGAGCTGACTCAACAGGCGGTTGTGACTGATGTTCTCTATGAGATTAACAAACTAAGACAAGAATAAACAATTTCTATTAACATATTTGAAGGCGACAGCATTAAAAGATGTTGTCATCTTGGCTTAAGAATCTACGACGACGCTCAGCATTTACTATTCATCGCAAATTGGACAGAATCATGAAAAATATGCTTCTAGCAGCAGCTGCCTATGCTGTGAGCTCACACTTGTCATGCCGCTACATGTATGTCAGAGCAGCAGTGATGAAAGTTACACAATGCAGGCCCACAGGCAAGCATCAGTGAGCTCATGCAGGTGAGCATACATCTCGAGCAGCTTTTATATGGAGTTGTTTGGACGCTACGGTAATGACCTCACTGTGTTCATGATTTAACAGTCCTGATTACTACACGTGTGAAGGCATCAGTCACCAGGTATATTACTCTTGTAGTGGACGAGCCATTTTTTGATGGATTTCCTAACAATTAAACAGTTTTTAATCGTTTTTTACTGCCTTCTAACCAAAAGTTAAAGAACTGTTAAGTCACACTTTTACATGAGGTTCCAAAAAGGTGTTTTGAGATTTTCAGATGTTCAGTATTTTTAGTTTAACCTACAAAGCGAATTAATCAGGCAACTTTTTGCTAGGGGTCAACCCATTCTCAGCCTGGCTGATTAGAAGATTCAGTATTCTGCACATTTTCAATTATCACAATTATTATCTTTTTAAAATTGATTCCAATACGGGGCGCCGCGATAGCTCACCTGGTTGAGCTGGCGTCCCATGTATGGGGCAATGACACTTTGCTGCAGGTCCTTCCCCCATTCTTCTCCCCCACTTTCCTGTCTCTCCCGTCACTGTTCTATCTAATAAAGGCACTAAAGGCCAAAAAATAACTTAAAAAAAATAAAAAGTATTAATATTGATGCCAATACAATGAATGCATTTAAAAATGTGCTACTTTGTCACCTTTCTCTGTGTTCTCAAGCAATGTCTCGCTCACAGCTATATCTGATCACGAATAACAACTTCTAAACCACAGGCTCCATATTAAGATAGATGTAGCCTCCGGGTCTGAAAAGTGAAGTTAAAACAGAAGTCCCGGGTGCCCAGATAGTTGAACGGGTTGGGCGGGCAACCCATGAACACGGGCTGTAGTCCCGTGGGTTCGAGTCCGGCCCATGACAATGTACTGCAGGCCCTTCCCCAATTCTTCTCCCCATATTTCCTATCTCTCTCTCCACTTTCAACTATAATAAAGGCTAAAAATAAAAAATCCCAAACAAATAAAAAAAACTAAACAGAAGTCCCTTACACAAATGCCCGATTGGCAAAAATGTATCCAGGTAGCAGCGACATTTGTAATAGGTGTGAGCAGTCACCTGTAAATCCTACTCATTGTTCTGGTCTTGCCCCAACTTGACAGATTTCTGGCACCAAATATTTGACACGTTAGGGTCTGTCTTTGGCATGAGAGTCTATTTGGAATTCTCCCAGCAGGTGTTTATGATTTGTCCCCGACTACACAACCGGTCCTGGCCTCTACAACACTCCTGGCTAGACGTTTAACTCTATTTAAGTGGAAACAAGTCCACCCTCTGTCACATAATAGCTGGTTAAAAGAGAGTCTATATTAGCAGATTGGAGAAAATTAATACCTCACTCAAAAACCGTGTTGACTCTTTTGACAAGTCCTGGAAGCCCTTTAAGGAAGGTCTGGATAAGGGTACAATCCAGCTGAATGATACCTAGATAATAATAATAATAATAATAATAATAATGTTTGTTTATGCTTGCTCAGTTGCTTCAATGTTTTTGATCTGTTTGCTTTCTGACGGGAACTCAATGTATTTGTTTTCTGCTGATGATGTCATGGTTTATGATGAAAAACACCAGTTTTACGAATAATAAATTAATTGAATAAAGTTCAAAAGTGCCTTAAACCTGCAGTCAGCAGGGGGAGACTCTTCTGGTTTCAAGAAAATGTCCAATTGCGTAGAAGTCAATGAAAAAAATAATTCTAGCTCTCACTTGATTTGTTACGTCGGTAAACATTTTCCTAATGAGTTTATGGTCACAATCGCTAATATCAAATCCCCTTCAATGCAGCATAGTGTTCATTTTCTCAATTCAGGTCCAATTCTAAGTAAAATAAACACTAAAGCTGGGTTTGTTTTAAGGCAGGGCTTGCTATCGAATGACATCGCTACTGAATTGGCGTGGGTACAATCTATGCTAAATAAACAAAGGCGTTTTAACGTTTCGAGTTGGAATTATTGTTATTCTGTATTTTGACACCAAGATTTTTCACTTTAACTGCAAATATACATCTGTTCCAAATATCAGTTTCCAGTCTTCTTGATTACTAATCATTCAATATCAGCATTGGTCCTAAAAAATATATTGGCCAGCCCCTCCTTTCTTGGATCAGCACATTAGTCCTAACTCATCTGGCTTTGTGAACCCTTACGGTAATATTTTGAAACTTTGGTAAATGCTTATCGGCTGTTGCCACGAGTTAGATGACGAGACAGTTATCGCTGTCATATTTTTATGCTCACAGCAAGTTAGCTTAGCTTAGCATAAAGACCAGAAAGAAAAAAGCTAGCTTGGCTTTGCTCAAAGGAAACAAATGCTGTGCTGCTTTTTCAGAGGCGATTCTGTTTATGAAATGAATGAATGAAAAATACTTTATTTATCCCAGAAGGGAAATTCAATATTGTAAAAGCTCACCTTTTTTTTTTTTTAATCAATATAATGTATATTTTATACAACAATAATAATAATCATTCAGTCAGTCAATTGTACAATCGAAATTCTAATAACAATTGTATATTAAAAAAATAATTGTACAATACAAAGTCAATTAAACTGTACGTCATCATTTTTACACTGCATTTTTGCACCTGATATAGTAAAAAAAAATGTTGATATTTCATATAAATGTAGGCTAACTGGCTGTTGCCCTCAGGAAAGAGGTACCAATCCACCAACACGTTCTATCCAAGTGCAATACCGGTACTGAATGCACACTAGTCTCCACAGTCTGAATTATTTATCATATGTATTTATTATTTCTATTATACTATACTATATTATAATTATTTTCAATTATCTTATATTATATTTCATATATATTATATATTATTTACATTATTATATCTCTCATATATCCACAGTGTTCTTACTCAACTGTGCAATATATTGATTCTACCGTTTGGCTATTACCATGCTCATTCCTAACTATATATAATTTCTACTGGCTCCTTTTATTAATATATTTATATATTCTTATTTGTCTTTTTAATACTTGTATTTTGCGCCACTGGAGTTGTCTTTTAATTGTGTTGTACTTTGTGTATGATGGCAATAATATTCTATTCTATTCTATTCTATTCTATTCTATTCTATTCTATTCTAACTGGCTGATGGCTGCAGATTCCTATGTACTAAACAGACATTTCCATTTAATTCTCAACAAGAAATCCAGTATTTCATCAAAATGTTCGAGGATGTGATTTGATATTTCCTCCTAAGATTGTTTCATTTGAAGACTGAAAAGGTGAATTTTTTTGTATGCTTTTAATCTTCTTGAGATGCCTCCTCAGATTAATCTTGCAGTCATTTATCTCCATGTTGGGAACGAGTGAGTGACACTATGTAAATGTTCATCTCAGACGTGCAGTTTTCTCACTCTCTCCTTCCCCCAGCTTTAAATATAAATCAGCAAAATGGACTTAAGAGCCACGCTCAGTATTTAATAGTACAGGGAGACTCATACTCATGCCGTTTCACCCACAAGAGGAATCGCTCGGAAAATTAACATTTAGTAGGAGGGTAGGACTGTAGAATGTCAATGTACTGACAGCTGTCAGTACTGCAGTGCTGACAACACTAGAATGTAGAGGCATTTCTGCGTGGGCTGTTGTAGTGAAGTGGGTTAAGTTGCTGTCAGAAGCTGGTGGGTTGCTCACTGTATGTATGGTATGCCTCACGGCTTTAGAGATCAGATTGCACAGAAGTGGGTGGGCTGTCAGCTAGACTGCAGGCTTTTCAAGAATCATCCACAACAGTGCTGCCAAAGAGATAAAAGACTGTGTTTGACTCTTAGCAACAACGAGAGAAAAAGCTCCATATTCAGAGTCTTTTTCCGTATTTTTTTTTTTACCTCTGAATGCTCCTCTGCACGTGCCACTTCTTCCTGCAGGAGGTTCTGCGCTGTCTGCAGGCTGTGCTTCTGGACATGAGCCTCTGCAACGACAAAGAAACATCAGTGATGCATGCAGAGCGAGGAAGATGAGGTATGACTTCACTGGAGCTGCAAGAGGAATCCAGAAAACGGAGAAACCACAGCAGAGAAAATTATTTTCCAAATCACAAAGAGCCTGCAGGGTATGTGCTGACAAGGAGGCGCTGGTGATAGGGTGGATAGTTCTTGGTCAGAAAAAAAAAGGGGAAACGAGGGCTCTAAATGTTCAACTTCAAGCTATTTTCGGAAGCTTGTCTTAGTTTGGTTTGACCACAAGCCTCAAATCCATTTCTCATTTTTGCCATCTGCACCTATTATTCTGTCAGACACATCATTTCGATTTTCTTCAGTAACATAAATCTACAAAAAAATCAAACAAATAATTAGGGGATAAATGCTAATTAAGCACAGCAGAGTTCTCTTTGAAACTGTACTCAGACTGCACACATATGCAACAAATTTAAATTATTTATGCCCATGTCAATACAATAAAAAATGCAGGGAGCCTTGAACAAACATACGGGGGCAGCAGTTTACAAAACTGTAAGAAACTGTGTCAAATCTGCCACAGAAGATTCAAACCAGCAAATATCAACATTACGTTAGGAATGAGCACGCAGCATGATGATGGCTGACAGGACTGTGTTGTGATGCATCAGCAAACTTTAGAACCCTGACGAATGCAGAAAGCTCCCAACACTTAAAAATTGAAATTACGTGGATCTTGGGTTAATTTTTTATCATTTTTATTAGCTATAGAAGCAAATCTTATTGAATAAATAACATTTATAAGTGCATATGATGTCTCTGATGTATTCTCTGCTTTGAAAATAATTCTGGTTGTTACAACCTGGGTCTTATTAGCTTAGTTGCTATTATTCCTATCTAATAATAGCCTTGAAGTCACTAAGGAGAGGGATTCTCCGGTCTATAAACATCTACAAGTCCAACAGTGTGAGAAACATGAGCAGTCAGATGATCAGACAGGTTGTAAATCAAACAGCAGTTCATCCAGTTTATCTAAACTGGCTACAGCTCTAATTTGGAGGTAAAACTGAAGGTGAGTGAACCTAAAATGCAGCAGTAAGGCTGCGCTCACTTGTGAGATGGAAGGAAGGGAAAAATCATAATGTTTACAACTTCTCCAGATTAAAGAATGCAGTGCACTGATGATATAGCACTACTGTTGCAACCATTACATTTGGCTGAAATGTTGCAGAACAGCGGACTTGTGGGTGACTGGACGCGCTGATGTTCTGTGAAGTGTTAAGTTTGAGAAGATGGAGCTTTCAGAAAAAATTACAAGCTGGAAACTGGTAATTATAGTACGGTCCATATGACATAAGCATGGTGTAAGCACAGCAGGTCAAAGTGGAGCTAATAAGACAGTCAAACACAGGGTTGGGCAACACGTTAAAACTTTCCAACCGTTACTGTCAATCCAACAAGCAGTGATGGCTGACATTTCCACAGAGCTGTCTGACAGTCTTGACAGTTCAGATGGCGCCAGATCTGTTTCCCACACAGTTATGTATTTGTGGTGTAACCTGCCACAACATAAACACTGACTGGCAGAAAAAGATATTTTTTAAGTAGAAATGAGCAATATCTAATTTCATTGGTGAGTTGCAACGTTTTCTTCTTCTCTCTGTTGAACAAACACCTTGACAACACATCTGAGGCCTCCTCCTCATACACTCTGACTCAAAACGTGCAAAACCAACAATTGTTTTTGGTAACAATTTTTTTTTGTAATTTTCTTGGCCTTTTTGCCTTTATTGTATATGACAGTTGAGAGGGAGAAGAATGAGGGAAGGACTTGCAGCGAAGGTCCTACAGCCTCTGTACATGGGTCGCCAGCTCAACTAGTTGAGCTATAGTGGCGACCCAAAAACCAACAATTGTAGATGTCTTCACCCCACAGAATAGATCTAATCTGAAGTTCTTGAATGGTTAGACTCATGAATATCTCTGCACAAATGTGTCCAAAATGCTGATAAATCATTTTAGCTGTCCACCTAACCGTAGCAGGAGGAACCCTGGTTTTATGTCTAACTAATCTTTACTGGACCAACTGAGCTGTGAAAAGACAGAAAGACACCATCATAACATTGCACAAACTGCCTATATTTCCTTTTCTGGGGCAGCGATCACAGTACACAACATTTAGGAAACTGCTCCACTGAAATTTGGGCCTGCCTGCACAATTTATTGCTGATGACAGTCACTTAATCACCTCTGTCGACACAGTGGCTGCAGCTAAAACTGCCAGCCACCTTGAGCACAGACTTGAAACTTCTCAATTTGCAAACAATTAAAATTAACCGAATAAAATGACAAAAAATCACCACAAAAACAAATAACTGATGATCAGCCAGTCGCCGAGAGACTGTATATTCGTCCAATCACCCAACCCTTCTTCCAAACAGACAGTTTCCCCCTGCACCTCTTTTAAAACATTTCCAGACCTCAGCAGTCAGCTTAGAGAGAGCAATGAATTTATTATAGAAGGAAATGATGGCAGACACTGCAAGAATGCAGCTGAATAAAAAAAAAAAAATGAAGGGACAATTATTCTTTGAGGAAATCCTCTGAGCCTTGAAATGCATTAACAAATATTACTTTTCCTGGATATTACTTAAAGACAAGAGTGGGGTTGAATAGAGGTCAAAAAAACATTTCTCTCTCTCTCCCCTCTTATTTCATGGCAGCCCCCAACTGATGGCTAATAGAGGAAATATTTGAGGGAGAGTTGTGAAGTGAAAGGAAACGCGCAGGAGGTCTAAAAACAACTTAAAGTAATTTATGGCACAAAGCTCATAGAGGTATTTAAAGGCCCTTAGCACACAGCTGACAATCTGCATCAAAAACTGCTCCTTAGAGACAAAACTAAGCGCAAAGACACAGCACACATACTTTTGGATTAAGTGTCAGTTTTACTGCCCAAGGATATCATTATCTCTGATGGCCACTGTGAACAAAACTCCTTAAATCTGCTCCGGAAAGAAAGAAAACAAGGTGCCGGAGAATAATCCTTTTTCTTGAGTATCAAAGTTGTCTGTGCTTGTATGAGCTCAGAGCAAACAAAGACTGAAAACAGCTAATTTGGCAAACTTTTGATGGTGCCAATTTTCCCAAATGTAAACAATACGGGGCACAAGCTGCACCGTGCAGCCTCCATTTTGTTTGAAGATGTATACAATGGCCTTATTAAGGAAGAAAACAGACAAAAACTGAGAAAATAAGACCCAAGTTGTCTTAAAAGGCTTTGAAATATGGCTCCTAATTGGACATCTGGTATTTTCAGTTTGAGTTTTGCTTGTATTGCTTGCGTGTAGACCAATTATTTGCCTGGCTAATTATCGTGGCCGATATTTGGCATTTGTCCGATTATCTGTGTTTTTATTGGTCGACTATTGATCTATCAAATGTGCAACTTCAGGTCTCTCTCTCTGTCTGTTCACTCTGTGGCCTCAGAAATGTCTCTCAAGCAGACTGTAAAAAACTTATAAGAAACTACAAGCTGTTGCCACAAACCAGGAAATTAGTTCTTCTCACTGTGGCTAATGCTATGCTAACAGCTAGGAGCTAGCAGCTAAGTGAGACAGCAGCTAAGAGAGACAGGAGCCATGGATTAACCTGAAACAGAGTCTGGAAAACAATAATTATTATTACTGTAATATACGGACTTTAGTGGACAATACAAGTGACAGAACAGTGAAAGATTAAGAAAATAGAGAAGAACAGCAGGAGAAAAACTGATCATTTTCAGCTGATCCCACATAAACAGAGGAAGCATCTTAATTTAATCACTCCTATTTCTATTTTACATATTCAGTTACAGTCACCCTTATTAATGAAGAAGCCTAGCTATGAATGACAGCTTCCCTGCTATCAAATGCTGTTAAAACATTACATTTAATGCATATCGGTTCCAAATATCAGTTACCAGTCTTTTCTGATTACCATCAACTTGCATCAACCCTGAAAAACTCATATTGGTCGATTCCTAATAAGAAAATTAAAAGCAAAATGACACTTTGCACCCCTAAGTGCCGACCATCAGCTACAAGCAGGGACGGTCGCAGCAGGCCTAATAAATATGTATGTGGTGCAGTTTTCTCACACTAACACAGCATGTGTTCACCTCCTGGGGGCCGCGGTCGGTCATCAGTATGAACAGGCTTGACCCAGCTGACTGCAAAGTGTGTCTTGTCCCTCCAAGAGACGTCGTGACAGCCACGCTAACCCCCACAAGTCAGGCTGGGTTCACTGAATACCGGGGGGGGGGGAAAGAAATAAAGGTCACAGTAATGACTCTAATAACTCTAAGCCCCACAGGGAAAATCTCTACCCCCCATCTCGACTTACAGAGTGAAAATGGACAATGTGTCCAGGCAGTCGCTTTCCCAGGCGAGATGTTCTCTGGAAACGCTCCCTGCTATTCAAGCATGGCAGCTGAGTCGCTCACTCAGATCTTTACAGGAGATAAATTTGCTTTAAAAGAAGGTTTCTGAGCTAAAAAAAAAACACAAAACATTACGACTTCAATAAACTCAGCTGCCTCCCGCTTTCTATCGCGCCGTCACCACAGCATTAATAATCTATCGCTCCACTTACGTCGTGGCCATCGTTGTGTGAACTCTGGTGTAGTAGGAAGCAGGCATGCATGTGTCCTGACCCCACACTGCAGATGTGGAGAGATGGGGGGTGTAATGGGAGGTGACAGCCAGGCAAACAAATACTCTTAGAGCAGCTGTATGTGACCTACATTTTGGAAGTCGAGGGGGGGATATGGACCTGGAGGCTGCACTGAGCTGAACTAACAAGTGAATGGTGTCGGTGATGGAGTCACGCATTTTCTGTGGGAGCAGATATGAGACAATGAGCAGTCGTGCTGCGACTGCTGCTGTGTGAGCCACACTTTGACTGTAATATGTTTCCCAAACTGTCCCTTTATGACTTAACAACCGGCCCCTCGCAGCAGACGCTAAAGCAAACAGCAGCTATGTATCTGTGATTTATCTCCTGTGATGCGGGAAAAACCGTTTTCAGTAAATTGAATCCCTGTGAAACTGCTGTCATGACATCCGTAAGTGGACGTCTCAGAATTTCTTCCAACTAAACGGTGATAAGACGAGATACTAATCGCTGCATTTCCGGTTCTCAGTCTCTCTCAGTAAACTGATGCCAGTTCAAAATTTTGCCAGAGTTTTGAAAAGGAAAAACACCACAATCCATTGATCGATTAGTTTTTAAACAGATTCCAAAATCGTATTTTTACAGTCTTGAAGAGCCTATAGCCACAAATTATACTTTTGTTGTTTTTCGTATTTCCCCGTTTCTCTGAGATCCTCAGGCACCTCTTTTCTTATTCTAATTCAAACACAAAGGTGACAGAGGCTCTGCTGTCACAGCTTGTAGACTTGGAATACAATGCCTCAGGTAATCAGGGCAGCAAACGCTGTATCTCGTCTTAAATCACTGTTTTTTAAAGAAACAACCTATTCATAACAGCTTCACAGTGATTTCTTAATTATTTTGGGTTTTGTCTGTTTTGTTTCGTCTTATTGAATCATGGCAGATTTGCACTATAAAAGCTATGAAAGCATCATCTGCACTGTCTTTGGAAACATGAAGCTGAGACATACTTGACTCAGACAAGACTGAACGTGTAAATACCTCCAGCTGCCCCTTTAGGGCCTAAATCTTCATTACACGCTGCAAAACAAAACATTTTAATCCAGAAGATAGATGACAGATGAGATACTTTGCCTGGGAACATTTCTGACCTGATAGAGGCCCAAGATACAACTTGAAGTTGTCCTAACTTTTCTAAATCATCCTCCGGGAGCAGACGGAGGAATGGAGGGGTGGACACACAGTTGAACAGTTGGACAAGATAACATCACCTCCCTTTGCCGCTGCTGGATCAGTATACAAAGTTCAAAGCTTGTAAAAAAAGAAAACCATATTTTACGGGGTGCCCCAATAGCCGAGAGGTGCAATGGGCGCATGGGTGCAAGAATTGAAATTAACTGTTGTTTAACTACAAAATAAGTAAATTATAGAGATAATTAGTTTGCAGCAATTTTGATGTATAATTTATTGTTAGTCATTTTTTTCAGCTTCTGATCAATGCTGAACATTCTTTGTTTCCAGTTTACAGAACTTGAGATTTGCTCTATTTCATCAATTTAAACGGAAAATCTTTAAGTTTTGAACAAAGCAAGAAATTTGAAAATGCAAGCTTGATTTCTGGAAAACGCTGAAGGCTGCTTTTCACTGTTTTCCAGTAATTCTGCAGAACCGAGTTGACATTTCTGTAGTTAAAAGGATCATTAGTTGCAGCTCTAGCATCTATTTTATGTGGTTTGATCCAGACATGCCAGAATTTCACAATGTTTCACTCATTTATTTGCTCATTTAAACAGACAGAGTTAGCAAAGTGAACAAATAAGGCTTAGATGTTCCTTCTAATGTATTAATGTAAAAGGAATTTCTGGTACATTTTGTTTCTCTACCTTTTTGAGACAAACTGCCTCAGATCTCATACTTCAGTTCTGCACTGGACACAGCTCAACGCTGGACAGAGCACTGAACATGTATCAGAAAATCACGAGTCTGGGCGTGACAGGTTTGCAGTCTTTCAAAGCTGAAGAGACACAACAAAATAATCGGATCGACTGTCACCCGCCATTGCCCCCAAAGGCTTGACGATGATGCAGATGCCCAGTCTGGGCAGGTTTGGAGTCAGCATTAAAATCCGCTACAGTGATCTGAGCTGATGTGGAGTCAAAACGTACATCACGCTCTTATCGGACTGGTGCTGTGGCAATGCTGATTGATGTGACAGTCACCTGGGATGCACTGTGGACCATGCAGCAACCTCTCAGTAAGAACAGATGTCAACACATTAATGGAGTCCTCCAGTGAGTTCACCTCTGCCTGTGCTGAACTCGCTCTACATTAGAGGCTTTGCTACTGGTGATAATCAGCAGCGTGATCGAGTCTGAACCCATGTTAGAAGCACAGTGCCGTTGCCCTGATGTCCTCAATGCTGCATGTAACAAGCAGAGGTTATTTATTGGCAGCTTTAAGGCCTTAACATCCAAACAAACTGCCTGTCAAGACCGTCTAACGTCATCAGAAACTCTCTTAATTAACAGATTTTACACTTCTCTCTCAGGCTCCTTTTGTCATTCTTCACACAAATACTTCTGTCACTTTCGTGGATATAACAGATAACAACACCGTGGATGCCTTTAAGGAGAGACTGTCTGAAAGCGTGCGCCGTTATCCCTGTTGGTTTGATTAACGCATAAAGACAAGAGAAGTCAAAAGGTCCCTGCTTCAGCTGCACGAGCACCGCGACGAGAGGAAAGTGGTCCTGGTTGAAGGGACCGTGGGGGCATTTAGAGGCTCACCTACTATTTTGGTTCATGTACGTGCAGCAGGGAAAGTGCAAAGCAGCCGTAAAGCAGCTCTGCAAAAAAAAAAAAAAAAAAGGAGAGACAGAAATCAATCTGTAGTCTGAACACACAGCAGCAAGAATCATCGGAGCAGCAAGGGGTAGATAATGTGTTTTTTTTTTAAACAGTCAATTAATTACAATGGGAAAAAATAATATGTGAAATACAATTTTCATGGCATAATGCAACTATATTTTACATTATAATCGCTCACATCATGCTGTGACTAATATGATTCAACTGAGATGTGACACACAGACAGCAGAATACAAAGTCATTTTAAAGCAGCCTGGTTTCATTTGCATGTGATTTAATGCAGGTAAAGTAAAGCTTGATGGGGATACGCTCTGATGCAGCACTTTTCAAATTCAAACTGAGATCAAACAAGCTTTTTTTTAACTTGAATAACATGTCCATAAGGTGTTTTCTACATGCCAGAAGACATCATGAGCAAAATATGTAGACAACACCATAGCAGAGAATTTATACTTTAAAACACTCAAAAACGCAGAACCAGTCCTGTGAGCTTGCAGGGTGGAGCTGTGGGTATTAATATTCTTCTTCGGGGCCATTTTTCCGGGTTGACTATTTATGGCTGAAATACTTCAATACTACAACATGCTACTGTGTCTCATCGGTATGCTGGTGTGCTCGAACTGCAGGCGAGATCTGATAGGAGGTAGGCCATTTTAAGACATGACAACTTTTTAATTTGAAAAAAAGTCTTAATATGTAATTTTGTTACACAGAAATGTGTTTTTTAGGAGTTTAACTTCAACATTTATCACCATATGTGTCCTTCTGCCTTCAGATAGCTGCAAAGATTTAACAACCTGAAGAAGAAAATTTTCATACAGTACCTAGCAGCTGTGGACAACAGATGCTACCAGATATTTATTTATAGATGAATCTGGATAGATTTCCCAGTTTCATCACACTAAACATCATTTTCTAGTAGCTGTAGAGTGTCTACTGGATTCACATTTTAAACATTATTCTATTATTTCTCTAAAAGTTGCTCATTAGTCCAGAAGAGACTTTTGCAAGCTTTTTCCATCCAGACATAATACTGTGTTCACCAAGCGTGCTTACACTAACTTACATGTATTCTGGGTCAATAAGACACAATTATATGAAAGAAAACCTATTAACTCTACATGTATAATACCTTCCTGTGCTGCCAAGTCTTTCTTCAGGTACGTTAATCGTGTATTTCCATATTGGCCAGCTTAGAAATTTAACACAAAGACTTCTGCTTCAAGGCCAGAATGCTGTAACTAAAGAAAGATAGATCTGCACATCCCTAAAGGAGGCAAAGGCATTACATCTAAGCCATTTCAAGACACGATGGGATTATTTTTATGGGAAAAAAACTTCAAAATATGTCACTTCTTTTGAGAGTTTACCTTTATTAAGACGTATCAACTACATGTCCTGCTGCTTTTAGATAGGATTTTAAAATCTTTTTAGGCAATCACGATAAACTTTAATTGAGAATGCTGATTTAAAAACACATCTAGTAGCTGGATGGGGTTTATTGGATTGACTTGAATTCACATTTTAGCATTATTCTTTTTTCCTTTTTTTTTTTTTTTAAAGCTGCTCAATTATTCTGAAGAGAGTTGTAAGCGTTTGCGAAAATTGACTTGGTTTCAGAATTTATTACATTGTGCGGTTTCATAAAACGTCACCAGCATCGACTGTTACATATTTTGTTCAGTTAAGACACGGTTAAAAGTAAGAATAAGAATCTCTAGCCCATAAAGTTATGCATTTAATACCTTCCTGCATCGCCAGTCATTACATCTTTTTACATAATAAAAGGCTCCTGCTTCAAGGCCGGATTGCTTTGACTTAGGCAACTAAATGAGCTGGAAATGCTGCAGTCTGAAAGAAAATATATAAATAAGTAAATCAAATCTACATCAGGAAGTGGGCTAACTTACTGTATATGACAAACAGAAATGTCAAGAAAATATCAAGACCGTTCTTGCCTCTGAGCACAGCACATTTCCATGCCACATGCCTGACCTGCCGATAATGTCATCTGTGGTCAAAGGCAGCTAAATATCAATGAGACAGACTGATGGAGCAGCAGCTTGAAACATAAACACGGAGATGCTGCCAGTCAATAATAATGAACACGATTCTTTCCTTCCCCCGAAAAGCTGCTAAATCTACTGTACTGAATGGGCTACAAGAAAATCAAGTGAAGGAGCTATCTGCAGCTGATTACACACAAATAGGTCACGGTATTACAGATGGGGCCTTGCAGAACATGGATGTATCCAAGGCTTGAAAATTAGCCAGCGAGTCAGCAGCGAATTACACCCCTGCAGCACTTCGGCCTTATGTTTGTCCTCTGTAACACAACAAAGCGCAGCAACCTGAGAGGCTCTCTGTTATATCCAGCACAAGTGTGATAACAGCTTCACGGCTTCTTGTCGAATGCTGCAAACTGAAAGTAACACTTTGCTGAATGCCACATTCCTCTGAGAGAAGTTCAAATGGAAAATAAAGACCCCTCTCTTTTTTTTTCCTCGCCATCTTTTCTTCTATAGCACTCAAAATCGTGGTATGGCCCGTCAATCAAAGTGACATCAGCACCATGGCATCTTTTTTTCCTTCGACTTTCTGCTGGTTGATGATCTTTCTGCAGCCTGACAGTCATGGTCAGCAGAGCTCATGGGATTAATAACAGCTTTAAGACATGTTTGTGCAATTGGAAGAACTCAACTCACAGCTTTATGTTAAATTTATTTCAAGGATTTTCCCAATTTCCCCATTAAGAAGTCCGTTTTTAGGTCCTTTATTTGTGATTAAGTTATTTTTTTTAAACTAGTAAAAGTCACATATCTTTTCATAGAATAGAATAGAACTTTATTGATCCCTTTGGTGGAAACCTGAGGGAAATTGCTGATATATTGATATATTATGTATATATATATATATATCATATAATACAAAATAAAGCAGATAGAGTTGGGATGGATAGATAGAGGCAGCTTTTCAATATAGCAACCCTTACAACCACATAAAAACAAAAGAAAAAATAAAGAGACAACCATGCAGACAAATAAGCTAAATAAATATTCATGAGCCAGAATGATCTTTTACAATACAGCTCACCATAACCAAAGCAGTTTAGTGTAGTACCTTTTCTGCTCATATACACACACTCACATCATACGAGTTTGTTTTGTTTAACATTTCAAGTTCAAGCACAGCCTGTTAATCTTACATTCTAAATGTCTATAAACTATGTAGATAAGACTGAAAAAATGGAAAACAGAAGGCAAAATTGTGAATAGGATTGTACAAGTTGTAGCTGAAGAAAAGTTAAAAATAAAGTTTTGCAGGTATGTTCTCAGTTTGTGTCATTTCAGATAGAGTTTCTTTATTATGTCAGATTTTGTTTAGTCATTTTTTATTTGGGGCCCAAAACTAAATTCTGTACAATATTACAAAATAAAATATCAAATATGTCAAGTCTGAACAAAATGAGAGATAGCGCAGCAACATTCTTCTTGAATTCTGTCTGAGTTGGCTCAGACAGACTGTACTGTACATGTGACAAATTAAGATTTCGACCCAGTGATGGTGCCAGATAGAAAAAAAAATAAAAATCAAAGAACACCAGTGTTACTGTTGCTCCTGATGGGAACATGAAGCCCACCAAGATCCAAAAGTGGTTGAACAACCCACTAGCAAAAACATAAACACACCAAAAAGCCCCAAATCCTCACACACAACTAATCCTAAAGAATCCTTGTGGTGATTGATGGAAATTCTACCCCTGCGCGCCGTCTGACAGGCTCATCTAACTATTATCAACTGTGAGTAACACCCCGAACATCTTGTTCTGTGTATCCTCTGACACCACTTCTATCACTCTGATTCCCTAAAATATGCATCAGACACTGAGCTAACTCGCGGATTCAAAAAGCGAATGTGACCTTACAGCAAAACGCCTCATAAATGCCTAAATCCACATCACACAAAGTTCCTATCACACACAGAGAAACATGCAGGAACGTTCACATCTTTTTACATCCTTCAAACCCACAAGTGGATTGTTGATTTTAAGTCAAAGGGCGTAATCCTTTTATTCAAATCTGAATATGGAAAGTCCCAAAAACAAAAGGGCTTGGCTACCAGACACCATATGCACTTTGTTCTCCACGAACGGAGGTGCTGGATAGACGCTCAGTTCTCAAAGGAAGTAAACATAAAAGCTTTGTCTCACAGCTTCCATTCACTCACATCTGCTGCGATAGCAACAAACAAGCTCATAATCCCATTTCTGTGACCACACCCAACAATCACAAGAACAAGAAAGAAAATAAGACATAACAAGTACAGTCCTGCCTGGGTCTGACCTCTGCTTGTCCTGAAGTCGTGGGTGTGAAGAGAATTCACCGCATGGTCAGTCTGTGACGATTTAACTGGATATTCTTTGTGATTTCTGTTGTCACGGGAACTTAATTTCCAGCACTTTCATGTTCCTTTACGCAGAATTGCACTTGAATTACAGTAGTCAAAAGAAGTAACAGACAAAAAGTGCATTTTGGTCATAAACTGCAGCAGTCAAACAGCTGAAAACATTCAATGGCATTAAATGATCCACCACAGTCTTCCGACTAAACTGCTGCCAGCAGCCAAACATGAGGCTGTTCTGAGTTTTTTTTTTTTTTTTACTTTTTTTTGTGTCCTTTTATCAAGTGCGATCATATAGTACAGTCACATGTTCAGAGACAATGCAGGGATACATGCCTGAGGGGGGCAGCTCACGGATTTCTGCATCCTCACAATGTCCATAAATAGTTCACACTCTTAGACAACAGAGATGAACAGTGACATTCATCCGTGAACACAAAGAGAAAATAGAAATATGCGTTTTAAAAGAAATAACATGCAGTAGTCACAATTAAGGAGAAGAAAAAATCTGTATGGGTTGTCTTAAACTATTTCAGATTAACTGAAAAAATCTGAAATAACTAGAAACCATTTAGTCAAGAGCACACGTGTTTTTTTTGTTTTTTTTACTTAAAACCATGCAATTTAGTTTTTCATGTGGTTTACCAACATATTCTGCTCAACCATGTGATTTTCCTGAAACTTTATAACATAAAATATGGATAATGATAAAGATGCGTGATTTTAAACTGATTTTGAAACTTCCATCCATCCATTATCTACACACCGCTTAATCCTCATGAGGGTCACGGGGGGCCTATCCCAGCCGACTTAGAGCGAAGGCAGGGGACACCCTGGACAGGTCACCAGTCTATCGCAGGGCTACACTTAGACAGACAACCAAGCACACTCACATTCACACCTACGGATAATTAGGATCACCAATTAACCTCAGCTTGGACCTTGTGGGAGGAAGCCGGAGAACCCGGAGAGAACCCACGCTGCACGGGGAGAACATGCAAACTCCACACAGAAAGACTCCGGTGCCACCACCGGGACGCGAACCGGCAACCTTCTTGCTGCGAGGCAACAGTGCTACCAACTGCGCCACCCTGCAGCCCCGATTTTGAAACTTTCTGAGAGTTATTTTTTTTTACGGTTTACAGTGCAAACAATAGCAGATTTGCTGTCAAAATTTGTAGTAATTCTAACTGTAGAGCTGCAAATAACTTGTTCTCATTGTTGACTAATCTGTCCATTATTTTCTGCATTAATCGATTGGTTGCTTAGTCTATAAAATGTCAAAAAATCATGAAAAATGTCAGTTTTCTCGAAACTCTGTGATGACAAATGTCTTGCTTTGTCCATAACCCAAAGATATTCAGTTTGCTTTCATAGAGTAGTAAAGACACTAAAAAATATTTAAATTTTAAGCTCAAATCACAGAATTTTGACTTTCTTTACTAAAAAAAAAATCTATTAGAAATTATCAAAAATACCAGATGAATAAGTTAACAGTTGACAACTAATCAATTAATTAGCTAATTCTTGCAGCTCTAGCTGTCATTTCTAGCTAGCTGAGTTTTGTTTCTATCTGACTCATTTTAAAAAGGAGAATCTTGCAAAAAAAAAGATTAATTAATTCAAAGTCACAATAGCTTAACACTTAAGACAACATTGACTTCTGTTCCAGGCCATATCCACCTCTCCTCACATTTTCTGTCTGTACTTCTGCTGTCAAATGAAAGCAAAATACCAGAAATATATTTAAAAAGTTGAATTAATTGTGAACTTGATGCTGCATGCATGTTAACATGACAAAAGACTGATGCTCATGTGTTCCAAGCCAACATATTTGGAGCTATAAGACAAAGTATAGGATCAGAGGACTACTTTGCTAAAACATAACCCTTTCACACACTTGCAGAATTGGCTTTTAGGAAGAGGGCCAATTTTGTTTGACAAACATAACTCTATTTCAGGTTGCAATAGGAGCTCTAGCAGAGTCAATTTGCATAATTCCAGCAGAGCAGACCGTTACCTGAAACTCAGATTTAGAAGCATCCGAAGGGGGTTGTATTAAAAAATAAATTTAACAGAGCCTGGCTTTCTTTGTGTTTTCTGACTCAACTAAACTTGAAACCCCAACTAAGCCCAAGAGATGATAGGTATCAGGACAGTGGTTGTCAACTTTTACAGTCAATTCAGGTTTTATTCATCAGCGCTCCCATGAAAGTGCATGTTTGACTCATTATTTGATTCTTTTTCTCCACAAAATGACATGATTGTGTATCGCCTTCTTCCATTCATAGGAACAGGTCATAACAGAAAGCTATGAGGAATATGAAAACTTGATTGCCCCAAAAAAGCACTGTTACTGCAAATGACTCAAGAAAGAAATGCTGGTAGAAGACTGTTCTACATTTAAGTCAATATATTTATTTTACCGCTTGGTTCACTCTCAATGCAGCCATTTATTTTTAATTTAACAGCTGCACATTAGAGCTCTTAAACTTCATACATTTAAACATGAGGCTCAACAAGTGCATTTAGGTGCCATAATGAAAGATACATGGGTAACTCAAAGTGAAATTCGTTTTATTTATTATTCCCTGTGATGAATACCAATAGTCTGTTTTCTAACCTTTGTTCTATTTGCTGTAATGTGAACAGTGTGAAATGACTTGGCAGCAAATCAGGGCCAACGCACAAACATTAAAATGCATTTTCTGCATCGCCAACCAAACACATGCAGGTTCCCATGGCAACATGATGCATAGAGTTTGCCTTCTGCAAAATGCACAGCTTTGCTTAGTGGTATTAATGACGTACAGCTCGAGTCTGAATCTGTATCAGTCATAGAGAATAAGAACTGGTGAAAGGCAGCACTCTTTACAGCTAATTTAAATGCCAAACTCGAAACAGGTTAGCTGCACACAATAAGTTACCACGGTGATGCTGAAAGAGAAACACCTCCATGACATTGAAAACTCTGGCTTTAGGGTGCAACATACCTCACTAGCCCATTAATCTCACTGTACTTGGGGAGTAAACCCCCTCAGGTCTGGCACCAACAGGGAAATATTACACGGTAATGTTCTAGCCATGAACACAGTTTGTTTTCCATGTGATTTGTAATCCTCACGTAACCACAGACAAACATACTTTTTGCTTGTATTAGGGCTGGGCCATATCATACTTTGCACGGTAATACCGGTGTAATGTTAGGGGATGGTATGAAATTGAAATATCGCAATAAAATTTGAGTGAAACGCGCATGCGCAGTGCCGTTGTTTTTGTCTGGTCTAATGCACACTGAGCAAGAAGCATGGCAGCGACCGAAGAGGAGGGCAAATGTAGTGCATCAAACGACACATGGGAATATTCGGTCATTGTGGTGGTATAGGCAAAGCACTTTTGAGATACGAATATTCGCCCACCACCCGCCACCACCCAACGGTGGAAACAGAACTGTGACCGCTAATCTAAATTGGCATTAGCTGCCAAGTACGTACTGCCTGTGTGTCCCGCACACTTCCACCCTGTTGGTACGAATATTCACCTGCCGGTATACACCCCCAATATAGCTTATGCACATCAAAAACAGCTGCTTGTTAAATGGAAAATAAACTGTTCTTTTTTTAATTCCACCAACAAAGTTGTGCAGTTTTGAAATATTTTGTCTAGCATCAATTATATTGTCAGTTTTGTCGTTATCGCAAATTTTCTCATTTATATTGTGATAAATATTTTTGGCCATATCACCCTGTCCTAGCTTGTATTTTAGGTTATGACCCCCCAGTCCAACCTCTTCACACGCACACACTGCCTTAACACAAAAGCAAATCCAATATTTGGCCGGCCTGCTGGGCTTCGTTTTAGCTACGATTGAATAACTGCTGTTCAGGGACGAGGTTCAGCAAACAATCAGATACCTCAGTCTGCCTCAGCTGGACTACATCTGCTTCAGCAGTGAGTTCACGAAGGAGTCCTAGAACGCTTTTCAACACCCACTGAGGAATTAAACGTGGCCACATGGGCACATAAATACAGCAAACAAGCCACTTATTTTGTGAACACAGATGTGTGCCTGTGATTGTGGACGTATCTCTGACTAACACTTACTGTAAGTTGTAGCTGCTGTGCTTTGTGGAAAACTGAAATCACTGTGACTTGACATATGTTCTATTTCTACAAATGTTTTTTAGATAAATTAAACATGAGTTTTCAAACTATAAAGTGCAAACTCTAGAAAGACTGATTCATAGTTACTGGCACCATGTTAAGCAGTGTGTGTTGATGTTTTAAATAGCACTGTAGCTGTAGCCAAAAATATCTCAGGATGCTGTCAACACCTGGCCCATCAAAATAAGGAACAACAGACCTCAAGACAAAAAAAGACTGCTTACTATTAGAGCAGCATGGGCTTATTTTCCGTAAAGACAAGCCTGTCCGCTAAAAGTGGCATTTATATTCTTCTAAATGGCAAAAACAATTATATTTTGAGATTAACAAGTCGCCTGAGGTATGGTTTGTCGCCAACATGACTGAAGGAGCATTTTTTTAATGAATGTGTCTAAAAAGCTGCAAAATGTTTGTGTCTGCAAAAGGTTTTGATTCCTGTTTATGTGGTTATTTTTAGGCACATGTTGCACTACTGAGAAAAAAAAATCAACAGTGACTTGAAGCACAAGATATAAAGTACTTATTTTATTGACATCTAAGTTAAACTATGATGTTTTCCCAACCCTTAAATGATGTGCTTTTGTTTCCTGAACCAGAATATAGTCAGACTCAGGATGCAAATCCCACTGTCTGGTGTCAAAGGATTTTTGAGTCAACCGGAGCTACAATGATTAACTAACTGATTGATTAGTTGTCAACTACTACATTTGACACCAACTACTTTGACTTTGACAATCAATTAACCAATCTAAATATGTAAGTCAAAAATTCTCCAATTCCATCTTTTAAATTTGAATATTTTCTGGCTCTCTTTACTCGACTACGACGAAATATCTTTGGATTGTGGACAAATCATAGAGCAAGCAACTCATCAATAGATGAACAGACATTTAAAATAATCTTTACTTGCACCATCATCCACTTTAGCTTCTTCTATAAAACTGCAGGTAATGCAGAAATGCAGCGATGACATTTCCCTTCAAACATATCTGACCAAGCTAAGAGAAATTTACTACTTAATAGTCACAACTTTGAGGAGACCGGGTTGCTTAAAATGAAGATGCTAACTTATGTCTTAGGGAAGCAACGGTACATGACGCGTCTTCTGTGATCCAAAACAGTCAGAAGTTTGTTTGTATCTACAGGAACAAACATTTTCCAGCTTGAGTTCCACCTGGAACGAGCTGGCAGTGCACCAGCTATAGCATGCTAGCAGGGTTAGCCTTAAAAGCTGGGCGCACACACACACATATTAGACATGTGCGTTGTGTTGACTCGTGCTACAAGTTGAGTTTGAACTTTAATTGGTGTTCCTGTGCAGGCAGAATCTACAACTCGCATTGTATGGATCAACTGACGGGCCACCACATGGAATTCACACTAAATATAAACAAAAAGCCTCCAGGCGCTTCTGTCCTGTGACAATTCCAATAAAGTTTTTCAAACTAGATGCAAACAGTGTGCACAAAAAGACAAAGTTTGGGTTACTTTTACTAAAGCTGAAATGCATGCTGGCTTTAATGCCTAACTTAAGTTAATTATTTCACTTGTCTTCTTTGACATCTTTTATTTTATTTAGTCTTTTGTTGTTGACAGTGTGTCTTAACAAGTTCGTCTTCTCTGCAGAACCAACAACGTGCAGAACCGTGACACCATGCACACAGTACCATGAATCTTGCGTACAGCTACACCCCTATTATGCGAAGAAAACCCTGAAAGCTGGCTCCACTAAGAAAGCTGAGGGAAACAGATGCTGTTAATATTTGTGAGAAACTGTCGAGAGCAGAAACACTCAAGGTTTCAGCTCCACCTGGGGATCACGACCACGGCTCACTTTGCCGGCTCTCCCCCCGGTCGCAGATCAACCACACCATACAGCAGGATGTATTAAACAATACAGCTGTCCGCCTTGATTCCTCTCCACAGTTTGTCTCTGCAACGATTACTCGCCTCAAGTAAAGCCTCCTCATTCATCTGTCTCTCCCTTGTTGCGCCAAATGAGAATCAGATGTTTTGCAGAGGAAGGACAGACCCCGCCCATCCTGCGCTGCTGGGGAGGTCGGACAGCATCTGCGTATTGTGCACACATCGACAGGAAGTTTAACATTCCACCCAACTTCCATCACTGGCCGGCAGCTGAGGCAGAAATCTAGCAATGCCTTTTCATTATGGTAAACCAAGCTGATCCATAAAAGCCTGCGCATGGACGTAGATATAAGTAGTGGTTGACATTACCTATGGAAATAAATGCAGCGGGATATATTTTATCACCTGTTCTTGGTTTGGCTTCCACTGTGGAGGAATTTCTACAGCTTGCTCATGAGGCTTAAAATTTAGGACCAGGGCTTAGAAGACATCCTCTGGTGCTGCCCTATCGCTGCCCTGTCAAAAGCATGACTTTCCTAAACAAAGACAAGGCCCCTTTCACCCCACAAATTCCTTGACAACTGCTGCAAGCTTCCTGCTGGCATTTGATATGCTCCATTTCGTTCCCATGACCAAGTTCCAGTCATGCTGAGGCTTTCGCCAAGCAGTTGAAGGCTTGTCTCGCTGACACTCCGACGCTTTTTCTGCACTCTGATGTGAAACTTCTCTTATTCTCTTAACCAGTGAGAGTGTCACAGTGAGTCAAATATGATTTAAACTCAGGTTTGCTTTCTATGTCTCCAAGTGCGCAGTGAAGGCAGTGTGTCTTCCTGCAATTACAAGGGAAGACAATGAGGAGCCACTGTGGGACATCATGTGTAATTAGTTTTTACCTTCAGCGGTTAGGATGGAGGCTTTTCTTGGAGTTTTGGTTGCTTCTATTCGAGTTCACATAAAGCCCTATGAAATCTCTGCAGTCATCTAAGTATATAAGGACTGCAGTGATAGTGAGCTGGTTAAGGTCAAACACAAAGAAGCCCTATGATCAGAAAATGAAAAATTCCTTCCTTCTCAGAGCTTCACTTTCACTTAGTAAGGCCATATTTATCCATTCAGTGTTGGAATCTGAACCAATGACCTTGTCATCAAAACCGCACTTGTCTTGACTTATGCCTTGACAGTGATCGTCCACTGGCATCCCATCTATATGAAACCAGACGCAGCCCCCCTTCCCCTCTCTTTGTCTCCTCAGCGCTGGGGTAAACTCACCAAGCTGACTCTGTTTTTCCCAGCATGTGGTTGCCAGGTTGGACAGTTCCCGGTATTTCTCCGCCAGTTGGAGTTTGCCGTTATTAAGGCGGGGTCGTCGAGCAAGGCTCTCCTCAGCCAGGCTCCGGTTGGAGGTCAGCAGCGTCTCCCTGTCCACTTGAAGGTCCTGGAACTGAGCATAGAAAACCCAAAGTAAAGTCAAATTAACTATCTTTTTTCTCTTTAACAGCATAACGAAGCCTCACAGACTCACGTGACGACCATCTATCATGCATGTGGACCAGCTGTGCAGCTCTGTGTATGTTGTTGCATTAAATTATTCACAGAAAATTATATATTCCTGTAATATTCATGCTGATTAGGGAGAGACTTTCATTTGCACACCCTCCTGCAAATGGGAAAATTTATTTGCAACTGTTTAGATAATCATTCTCTACCCCCAGCCTCTGAAATGTGAAAAATTCAACATTTTGTCACTGTGAAAATGTGTGTCCCTGGATTTGCTTAGAGATCGAACATTTAAAGATGTCACCTTGAGCGCTGAGCAACTGTGATGGACATTTTTATAGAGAAAACAATTAACTAAGAAAATAACACAGATTCTTATCTGGATTTCGATTTTATCCAACACCATCAGGGAGGCATCTAATTTGTGTCAGGTTTATCCTGCGGCACGCCAACAACCCCTAATATGCAGCCAGAGCAGGTGTGGGTAGTGTACATGTGAGAGGCTGATTTGATTGGGGCTTTTTTCTTTTTATTGCACTTTGTATAAAAGGTATTGACCAATAAAGACCATTCATGGCATTTTTTATGAATATATTGCCACTCTACTCTTTTCTTTTTTTGGAGGTAATTGTTTAATGCATTTCAAAATCTGTTGAATAAAAAACTATTGTGACAAAGCATGTGTGTTGCAAGGCTGTAGTTGGTTTGCTGATCGCTGTGTTACCTAGCATTCTGCATTCAGTGACTGTGTTCATGCTGGTGAGCATTCAGAGCGCATTTTTGCTTGAGAGACCAGGTCCTGTGAAAGCTCATTTTCTCTGCAGTTACAGTGAAACTTATAATGGCGTCTTGCATTAAATCACTGAAAGGTGAGTCCTGGTGGTCCTTGTGCTCCATACAGCACAATGCAGAGTTAGAGCCACCACAGCTGCAAGAGTTCATGCAGCAGAATTACTGAAGTGAGGTGGTTCTCTATGTACTTCAAAGCCACTAGGAACTGCCCGATACAATCACTGTTGTACGCAGACTGCCTTATCTTCCACTGCTGGCAAATGGAAACTGCACAGAATGCAGAATCACCTGGAGTTAACCGACCTGCTCAGGGGCACCTCAACAGTATCTGCTGAAGGCGGGGGGGGGATGAGTAATATCGCCTCTCACATCCCATTAAACCCAGCACTGGCATTTGCACAGGTCACCATCCACAGTGAAGCTGAACTTTGACTTCAACAGAACCCGAACAGATGACAAGACGATAGACTCTCTGACACAAGCTGCCCACACCTCTTCCTCTAGAGCAGCCTGTGAGTGACAAAAACATCAAGTCGTTTTACTTCCAAATGAAGAAAACTGCACTGTAAATGTCAGTTTGCATATTAGATAGATAACTAACCAGCTGGCTGTGGCACACTGTCAGCGTCTGTCAGTTGTAATATTGGTCTTTAACACTACTGCTCACAAACAGGGATGGGAATAATTAGAATTTTAATGATACTGCATCATAGCATTCATATTTACACCAAATGTACTCTTATCAGCACAATACAATGTAAAACTAGGCACACCAGTGCTTAATGAGACATACATTTACTGCGGCATACTGCAAACTGAGACAGAAACAGAAACAGAGAATGGAGCATGTGAGGTGTGAGATCAGTGGCTTTACAAAAGCTTTGACAGATATTTCCTACAAAAAAGGGAAAACATCAGATGTAGATGCATTTGAAAATGTGCGACATTTAGGAACAGACACTTTGACAGAATGAAGATGTTAATTTAAGCCCTAAAGATTTAAGATTTATATTTTCTAAAGCCTTTAACTGTGGAGCTGTTCTTGAAACCAGCGTTACCTTGACTCGAGGTCAGTTCATCGTATTACTCATTGCATTGGATCTGCTTGCCAACACAAGTTAGCCAAAGGGGAGCTGGCTGGCAAGTGGAAAATCTACAATAATGTGGCGCATTGTCTCATTAAGGGTGACATGTCACCTCTGTTTCACACAGCTGTGTTAGTAACTGTTTCACATGCACTCTCATTAGCTGCTTTTTATTTGTTCTGCTACAGTTTCAGCCCTCTTCACAGAGCATTTCAACCTGTCCACGATACACACTCCACAGGACGAAAACAGAACCAAAGGAGGGCATCACCTTCATTCGACAGCTACCTGCAGGCAAAAAGATAATATAACAGGAAGCAGGCGCAAAAAAAAAAAAAAGATTTACCTACAAAATACAAAATGAGTGACTTCCAAAAAGTGATAGCTGCACAAACAGCTGCAGGAGCTTATTAGTGTTATAATCTGACCAGTTAAGAACTGGTTTCAATTTAAAACCGGTCTGTGGTTAAAAAAAAAACAACAACAAAAAACCCACGAACAAAACACGGTCTGTGTTTGCCTTTTAAGCTACAATTATCAGACAGTCTGACTAATACTTGATGATGACACACTTTCTAAATAAATGGGGTCATTGTTTATTAACTGACCTCCAATGTATTTTAGAAAGTAGTTATAATCCCTCTAAAACAAAGCTTGACTCCACACTACCACATGCTCTGCTACATGTGCTGCAGACAGTGCTGAGAGTATTGCAAACGTTGGAGTAGGAGCTGCTCTGCTGCACAAACAACGTCATGACACTGTTTCTAATTACGTCAAGCATCTGTTTTTTATATTATGTTTGGTAAAAAGAAAGTGTTAATAGACCAATATCTTTCAGTTGGGCTCCAAATATTAGCACAAGTTTGTCAAATTTGTCCCTGTCGGGACTGAAAAAGCCTGTCATGTCTTAAATCAAACACAGTCTAACAGACATCCAGAGGTTTAGCAATAAAAACTGGCATTTATCTGGTATTTCCCAAGAGGCATTTTTTCTTGCTTTCAAAAACAGGAAAATAATAAATGTATAAAGTTGTCTCATATATTACAGGAGATGTGCGCTTGGATTTTTTCTCTTCAATCGCTTCCTTGTACAATCTTATGCAATTTCAATCTTAGCCAGGAAGAAAGGAAAGTACAGAGAGGTATTGACTGAAAACAAATACACTGAATGCAACATAAAAAGAAGAATAAAAACTGTAGATAGTAATTATCGTAAAAAAAAAATTTTTAAAAAAAGGTGACAATTCTGTAACATCCTGTCGAATGCAGTCGCCATGCTGTTGAGGGATTGAGACACTGAGGAAAGGGTGTGGAGTGTCACGCTGTCACTAGACCATAAGAAAACCATGAATTATTAAGTGGATGCCACTCCCTTTAAGTCTCACCAAACAATACAGTCACAGCATTAATGATTGGAAACACTGACACAAAGCCACCTCATGAGCTTGACAAAAATCTGAACCCCGCTTTACTATTCCACCAGTCTCAGCATTCCTGCGATTCTGCCCAGCCGGATACTTTTCGTGCTCAATTGCTCTCTTTCAACAGTCAGTCACTTTGGGCCTAAAGGCCATTTCATTGAGTCCAGAGTTGTACGGTGCATCTGTCTCACATTTTACGGGTCATCAAAAGGATGTGGAGTCCCAAGTTTAGAGGAATTTGCAGAATGTGCCCTGGAGTTAATAGACGGCCCGTCTAAGTGTAGAAAAAGACACCACAGATCTGCTGTTTACTCTGAGGAAAAAAAAAAAGATAGCAGAGTTCGTTTTGGACTTGCAGCCCAATCGTCTGTCCCGTTTTCCTTAAACAGGATTCAAAACGGACGCTCCATTTCCTGCCTCGGCTAGTCCGCCCCGTTTATCCAACAACTGCTGCAGTCTTTAGGGAAAGGAGTGTTTTCTGTATTTTGATGCACGGGCTGCAAAGCAAGGCTGACAGTGTTTACCAGCCCTGACAAATGACACTTGGGGAGCACTTAGGAACCGGGAGTACTGCAGACGAGGTGCAGTGCTGTTGTTTTCTGCGGTTCAACATGTCTGGCCGCATGAAATGGACTAAATAGGTCTTGCTCTCTTATCTTAAATGAGGCTCAGGCTGAATGAGGCTTCTGCAGTCTGAAGCCATCAATTTAACAGTCAGTCAGATTAAATTGACAGCCTGAAAGTCTTTTCCATGAAAGGGAATTCTTCATGTAACACCAAGTATGAGCTACGCTGCCAGAAATGAAGGACTGTGCTGCAAGTCTCCAGTGGAAAGCCAGTCAACTTTCTCCACCATTTCAGAACACCTTAAAAGGGTCGACGATCAATATTTAACAATAATAATGGATAAAACAACACTGTGCCTTCGCAAAATAATGTCGATCAAAATTCCGATCTAACACATGAAAACAAACCTATGAATGTGACCGAGCATTCAATGTACACTTACAGTACTTGAAATTTTTGATATTTCTGGGATTAGTTGGCATAATCAATAACGCTGCTGCTGAAAATGCATCAACATCAATGTCTGAAACCAACATACAGTTTTTAAACCTTTAATTTTTTGCGGATAGCGGCAGGCGAATATTCGGATCTCAAAATTGCTATGCGGACACCACCACAACCACCAAATATTCCCATATTCGGGTCAGCCCTACTGTGTCGGTCGATACACTGCATTTGCCCTCCTCCTTGGTTGCTGCCATGCTTCTCTCTTCATGTGCATTAGACCAGATGAAAACAACGGCGCTGCGCATTTCAATCAAATGTTATTGCGATATGTCAATTTCATATCATCTCCTAACATTACACTGGTATTACCGTGCACGGTATGATTTGGCCCAGCCATGTTACAAAGCATGGGAGTGCTTTGAACTACCACAGAACAAAAAGGTGGTTTACACACTTTGCAGAGCTTCATTTGCACAACAACAGCAGCAGCAGCAGCTCGATTCACAAACACCTGGAAAGAAATTGCACGGCTGCTGTTCACTGTGGAGGCATTTTACATCCATTTGCATCTCTCCTGCTCTCTGTGCTCACAGACACTGTATTTTCAGCCTAACTCATAATGAGGCTCTTCTCATGTACAGATTTGCCTGTTTCTGTTGTCAGACACCAGAAGAACTATGAAGTAGTGACTGAAACGCAGCCATGAAGACGTCATCTTACCCACCAGTCATTTCCACACTGCAGCTCTGCACTGCTAAACCACAGAGTTTATTACTGCAACGTCGTCTGACAAACTTGCCATACAGGAGTAAAAGATTGCAGCCATATTGTGAATTCGGCTCACAGAATTCTGAGCTATTAACAAAGAAAAAACAATTACACAATGAGGAGATAAATAGTTGCTTTAGCTGCTCTGTCCTTGTAAAATATCCATCAAGTCTGTGTTGCACTTTGGTTAAGGAACAAACTGACTTTTTTATTTTGTTAAAGGGTTTAATGGAAACTTGGATTTCTTTTGAAGCTGCACTACTGATTCAAATAAAAACCCTCTTTTTCAAATGTATTTTTACCATATTAGATTTTCAATTTAAACTTCGCAGTTTTGCACTCAAAGACGTAAACCTTTGTTTGCATTTCGCATTGTGCTACTTAAGTGTTTCCTCTACATTTATTTAGAAGTGGCGGGCCGCCATTCCTAAATACTAGCCACTGCTCCTTCAAATTTCTTTTTTTTTTCTTTAATTGTCGCAAATACACCACCACCGCATGTCTCCACCTTCACAGCAGAGTCCTGCACTGGGTCGGGTACTTGTGAGTACTAAGCTAAACTACGGATAACTATCTTGCTCAGTATTTCCTCTTTGGGGGATTAATACGACGTTAATTACTGGCGAATACTAAGCTAAACTACAGATAACTATCTTGCTCAATATCTACTCTTTGTGGGGTTAATACTGTATTAATTACTGGCAAGTACTAAGGTAAACTACAAATAACTATCTTGCTCAGTATCTACTCTTTGGGGCCTTCATACAACGTTAATTACTCGCGAGAGTGTGAAGTTACGTCCAGCACCAGGCTCCAGGTCAGAGAGTCAGAGGAGGGTCGTCTTGGAGAATAGGGCAGAGACTTAACGGAGAAGAAAAGCTAGACTTATTAGCTTAAGGAAACTCAGAATAGATTTTACAAGTTAAATAGACATTCGCAAAATATTGATGTCCAGCTAACGTTACGTAACATATCTTAAGTTAATTGGGCCCAGTGTCACTAACGTGAGTAAACTAATTGATAGCATTAAGCTAACATCCACACCATGATGTAACTGCTGACTGCATCTTCAGATGAGCTTGTTTAAATATTGATATGAGAAAGACACCTGATGGAGATGATGCTATTCAGGTATCATTAGCCTTTTACTGACCCATAAATGATGATGGTCAGGTAAAAAATAGTGTTCACACTTGTAATCAGATGTGATGTGAGTGTAAAAGATCTAACGTTAATGTTTTATGCAATCGCATAAGACAAGCAACATTAGACGGGAGGAGCAGTGGACAGCAGCAGACATTAAAATATATCATCAGACACAAACTAGACACAATTTTTAAATTATTAGGGTGTAGGAAATTGAGAGAAAGTATTTCATTATTGTTTCTATTTGTAGGTGAAGACTCACTTGAGAAACAGGCTGCAGGGAATCAGCTTGCAGCATGTATGCTGCTGAGCCTCTTGGAGAATTTCCCAACAACAGAGCCTTAGAGCTCATCTATAAAAAAAACTCAGAAAAATGAATTGTTCTGAGCATGGGTGCAAACTTTGCCACTGATTCTACCAGCCCCATCAAGAAATTATTATTTATAGTTTTTATTTTTATTTATTTAATTTTATTGTTTTATTTATTTATTTATTTTACATTCAGCCTTTAAAAAGCCATTTTCAACTGGCCATTCAATAAATAGATTGTAAAAGTAAAATCTGCAGTCAAGTCAATTGTTTATGCCGCCACGGCTACAGAAAGCCTGCCCCCACTGCTGGAAAAAATCCTAGAGGAAACACTGTACTTACAGTTAAAATACATAAAATGAACTTAAATGAAATGATCGTTTTGCTGTTTTTGAGGAAAATTATTTGTTCATAAAATCTGCACAATAGTCAATACACTATTCAACACAACGAAGAACAGAATAGAATAGAATAGAATAGAATAGAATAGAATAGAATAGAATAAAATTTTATTGATCCCTTCGGTATTTATTATATTTACTCAGTGTTGCAAACACATTAATATCCAAACCCACCTGTTGGGTTTAAAGTACCGTCCCTACCCCTGGTTTTCACTTTGTTGTTGTTTTTTTTTCATTTATCCTGAATGACTTAGAATGGCAGCACATATGAAGTTGTTGAGGGGGTCACATGAGGTCTTTTCTCTGCTTCACTTTTACTGGTGATTTCTACCTGTAAGCTGTTTTCCCTCCAGAAAATTAGGGTTGGGTATTCAGCAATTAATCTCAGGATTTCAAAACAGCAGCATGTATTGCAGTCAGACTGGAAAAACCACTACCTGACATATAGCTTGTTGTACAACCAGATATAGCTGGGAATAAGAACACAACTGCACCAAGTTGGTTGCAGAATTCATGATTATGAATCATTATCTGTGATTAAACTCTTTGAATTACATAACAATCATCATTAAGATTGAGATTGACGAGCTGCACTGCTCCCACAGTTCCTATGGAAATGACAGCAGGCCAAGTGACAGCATATAGTTCATGTTTTGATATTTCGACGTGCATCATTGGGAGCAGCTCAGATGTCCTCTACAGACACAAGTTCTGCATTATTGGTTAACAACGGATAAATGGGAGCCAGGGGTGATACTCACTGAGATGTCCCCAGCTCTGAGTCACTGCGCTCGACTACCAGGGGAGGATTGTAGGACCTCTTGGCTCCATCGTCTCAATTCATTCACAGAGGCAGGTTTTAAATGTCAAATCCTTCGACCAGAACGGAGCAAAAGAAGTCTATGTTCCTAAGCTAAATCACAAGACGTCCACCTTTTGCCATCCTAATAATACTGATTTAACAAGATGACCTCACTGCGAAAGGTCCACTCCTGCAACAATGTGCAGAATATTTTAATTATTAAATTCCCTGGATGTTGGCTCAACTGCAGTGAGAACATGTATACACCAGGATGACTAATCCACACTGGTTATGTTTCACTGCACACACTGTTGTTATCACCCCACCCATAGCTGTGAAAAAGCCATGCAATTCTATAGCTGGCTGAATCCTGACAGAGTCTTTTCTGTTTGCGCAACCTGAAAGGAAAACCTCATCTAAATGGGGCCCATGAAAAAGTTTGGGAACCAGTTTTATCTGTTTTTCTCTTTCACTGTGAGTGTGTTATTCATATTGTGGGGATGTAAATCTATTAACACAGTCGCATTGTGTGGACAAAGAGCAAGTCCCCATAACGTAAATCATCAAACTGTAATATGCAGACTTGGTTTAAGGCTAAGGGTGAGGGTTAGGTAAGTAGTAGTTTTGGTCTGGGTTATGGTGAGTCTCCAGGAAATGAATGTAAGTGAGTGTAAGGTCCTCTGAATAGATGGAAACATGACTGTGTGTGTGGGGTGTGTGTTTGAATGCATGTGTGGGAATACCACAGAGAGGGATGTGGTGTCGCCTGACGCCAGGAAGGTCACCAATGTAGCCCTGAAACGTGCCTCTGACATGGAGAGTAGGTCGCATGTAATTCCCTTTGAAAATGTGGCGATTTAAATTCGCCGGGTGTATACGCAAAGCTGCTCAAATTAAAGAACACCACTTTGAGTGTTTTCAAAGTGGTCTAGACCACTCCTCAATTCGGCATTAATTTACGGTAGCAAGACGCAACGTATTTCGAAGAAAATACTATTTTATTTAGAACAAGCTAGTATTGCGCCGTAGACTGTCGCCTGAGCGAAGACGAGGACACGCAGTTATAAAAGTTAAAATTTTAATGAAATATGTGTTGTTGTGTATATTTAAGTAATGCCGAATTAAAAAGCGTGCCGTGAAATAGATTTTCCTCTCCAGTAATCCTCTGCTTGGTTTGCAGGACCTCGGCTGCATGACGCAACTAAACAATGGCAGATTTTTAAAAGGCAGTTCGGCGCAAGGACTCGAACCACATAACGGCGCGTTTGGGGGGCTTCAACACCACAATGTGATGCTTTCTGCACAATAGTACACCAAAATTATCACTTCTACTAAGCACACGCGTGAATTCTTCAGTGTTTCACGCCTGTTCAAGCAACTAATCATTCACAGCGAAAAATAAGAGAAGGGGGTTTGTGGAAATTGGAAATCCGACCGTTCGCCACGCAGACAATCGATGAGCCATGTACTGCGAGAGGATTTGCTTTACACACTGCACATGAAGAAGAGACGGCTCATTTTCAGCAACAACAAAAAGCAACGAAAACGCTTGTTAACTGAGGCAGGGAATAGAGCACGTTGAGTTAGCAAAGCGCCGAAACAGCGCAAATTCCTCACGGCACTTTGGTTCTGGGGGGGGGGGGGGGGGACGGAGGATACCTACCTTCTCATTGAGGCGAATGATTTGGTCCATTTTGTCGTCGTTTTGTAAAAGCTCCTGCAGCTCGCCGGTGCTCAGAGCCCTGTAGCCGTCCGGACAAGTGCTGGACTCCTTTAACTTGGACATTTTCAAATTGCGGCTAAAGATGGTTCGGAGACATAAAGTCCACACAGCGGTCACATCTCGCTCACAGTGGAATGCGTTGCGATCCGTGTCAAACTCGCAAACGTTACATTTTGCGCAACTTCCGGCCTTCAAAATAACACACACGTTTTTTTCCATTGCTTCTCTGAAGGTAGATTTTTATTGTCAGTTTCTCTGTATATATCCAGGACATACAGTGAAACCAAAAATATGTTTCTCTCTCACCTTGTATTAGTGCCATACATTAAATAAAAGGATCAAAATACAGATAGAAGAGAAGAGTTCTTTACTGTCACTGGGTTACTTGTATTGAGGAGTTGGGTGCAGTGAGGGGTTGGATGGGGGTGCGGGTGGAGGTGGAGCAATGGCTCTCACAGCCATGCGGGTAGAGGCTGTGCATGAGACGGTTTGTTTTAGTATTTATTGTCCGATATCTTTTACTAGAGGGTAGGGGGGAGAACAGAGGGTGAGTGGGGTCCTTTGCAATAAATGTGGCCTTCTTCTGAAGTCGGCTGGTGTAAATGTCTTCCAGGAGAGGTAGTGTGATCTTCGTCCGTGTTTAATTTATATGGCCTGATATAGGAAAATAAATAATTGGAACCAAAAGTGTTGTGAGAGACTGAGTTTCTGGTCCGATTAACATGTCAGAATCAAAGACACTGGTTTACAACCTGTAGAGGCTGAAAGTGGGACGTAGTCACTATATGCAGTGAATGTGTTTTAAATGACTGTAGTGTGTCTAAAAGGTCCAGTCACTGGTAAATCAGTACTCCTGGCAATAACTACACCATGAAGACAAAAAAGGAAAATCTAAGCAACTCAGTGAAAAGGTTATTGAAAAGCATGCGTAAGAGGATGGATACAAGAAAATTTCCAAGTCACTGACTATTCTTTGTAGTAAAGTTAAGAAATTATTGTTACATTAAGAAATGCAAGAAATATGGGACATGCATAAATCTGTTGAGAGCAGATAGTCCTCAAAAACACTGAGATTCATGAGGGAGGCCACCAAGACACCTATGACTCCCCTGAAGGAGTTACAAGCTTCAGCAGCTGAGATGGGAGAAACTGTACATACAACAACCTCTGTATGTTGCTCACCAGTCAAAGCTTTATGGAAGAGGGGCAAAGAAAAATACTTTTGAAAAAAAGCTCATATTAAATCTTAACTTGAGTTGAAGTTAGGAGACATGTGGGAGACTTTGAAGTCAGTTGGAAGAAATTCTTTGGTCTGATAAGACCTAAATTGACCTTTTTTCACCATCAGAACAGACGCTATAATGGACACCAAATGCTGCACATCATCACAAACACACAGTCCAGCATCACGATGTGACGCATGGCAGTGGCAGCATCATAATGTGAAGCATGGGGGTGGCAGCATCATGGTGTCGAGATGCTTCTCTGCAGCAGGCCTTGTAAAGGCTGAAGGTAAAATGAAGGTAGCAAAGTATAGGAAAAACCTGGAGTAAAACCAGAAGCAGTCTGCAGGAAAACTGTGAGTTGGGAGGATATTTGTTTTTCAGCTAGACAATGTCGTGAAGTATACAGCTAAACCTACACAAAAATAGTTTGTGGATGTTCTTGTGTGTTTTCCTACTTGTTTTTGAAAAAGTAAAATTTTCCAAGCATGGTCACTTGTGAGAAGGCAGATAAAGACAGATGATGTGTCCCTATTGTCTTGTTTCTGCCAATTTGTGATTTAATTTGTAATGCTGATATATTTCTATGACAGTGTTGTCAGTCTTAACAGTCGTTACAGGGCATGATTCATATTATAAAGTTCAGTGGTCCTGAATTTATTTGTCTAAGCAGTTTGAAAAGTCCCTTGACTAAAACAAAGTGACACCTCATTAACGTTTTGCCCGTCTGTTCCTTGATGGTTACAGAGCATCTGGAGAGAAACTGCAGTTAGTTATTCTCAGACAAAATAATCAGCAAGTAGCATTTAATGTGTACGGGGAGTAAAGTTTTGTAGTATTCTGCCTTTGAGGCTTTAACGTAAGTTCCAATAAAACTTTTAATACACAGTATGCGGTTTGATGCATTAGTACTTTGATAGAGAGACCCCCCCTTCAATGTTAAGAAAAGTATACTAAAGTATACAGTTAAAGCAAAATTGCAAGCATTCAAACAGGATATTATCATGAGCTGGACTGGATTAACCTGCAAAGGCACCCGGGGCAAAAACGGACCAGGGGGCCTCCTTCATTAACCCCCACTCCTTCTTTTCTCTCTCTCGCTTCATGCATTATGTACAATATTAATCTAATGGGAGAAAACGTGGCCTCGGGGTCTCTCTGTGTTCATCTGATTAGACTATTTAAGGAACATGCGCCACATGGGCTCGTCCAGCATCCGAGGACGTATCCTCCATGTGGCATGTGTGAAGGAGACCATGCTCTGGTAAGAAGAGCTGTTTACCAGAGTGAGGTTTTTTAACACGCACATGTACACTGAACTAACTAACTAACTAACTAACTAGCTAAATAAATAAATGAATATGATAAAATCAATAAGACCTGTAAAACCTGTAAAAACACCAGTGAATATCTGGAAAATAATTCTATTTCAGTTCATTTAAATACAGTAAAATTCTGTGGTTTTACAATCACACACACAAAAAAATTGCGTGCGGATATATTTTTAAGTAGATATTATTTCCAATTTTGGCCTATTTTTGTTTTTTTAATTAATTAGTTTGTTTGTTTTATTTCACAATATAAATTAATACTTTTTGGGGGGATATTGTAAAATATTATCTGCAATAATATCTAATAATTTAATGAAATATCTAATAATATCTTTCACTTGCATGAAAATAACACTCCATCCCTCCATTATTTATACACCGCTTAATCCTCACTAGGGTTGCAGGGGGGCTGGAGCCTATCCCAGCCCTGGACAGGTTGCCAGTCTATCGCAGGCTACATTTAGAGACAGACAACCAAGCACACTCACATTCACACCAACGGACAATTTAGAATCACCAGTTAACCTCAACATGTTTTTGGACTTGTGGGAGGAAGCCGGAGAACCCGGAGAGAACCCACGCTGCATGGGGAGAACATGCAAACTCCACACAGATTCCGGTGCCCCCACCGGGACGCGAACCGGCAACCTTCTTGCTGCAAGGCTGCGCCACCTTGCAGCCCTGTGTTCAAATTATTACTGATAAATATTGTTGAAAGATGTTTATTTTTACAGTGTAATGTTGAGAACAGAAGCTTGAAAATAATTGGAAACAAATGTGAAAAATATCATAAAACATATACAGAACTGTCCAATATTGTCCGGTGTTAACGTTCTCTTCAGGTGAAAACATCTATGTAAGCACAACCTACAAATAATAAATGTTTCAAAGCTGAACTTCAGTTCAGGGCCTCAAGATCTGGTAAATAAAGCAGAAATTACCTCAACACTGTGTTTAGACAGACGCGACCACTGCATGCAAAACTGCAGCCCCCTCATTCTTTTGCTCAATGCAACAGGTTCTTGCAAAACAAACTACAGGGTTACTTCCTAGAAAGTTGACTCAGATTTTGCATCAGTGGAATGGAAAGGCATCCAGAAAACCGTCAATGCCGTTAAACGTGTGTAAGCCCACATTCCTGGTAGATTATTGCTGTGCAACATAAACTAAATATTTCTACTGTTTACTGTTGGGTTCAGGTAATGTTGCTTCCTGGATTGTGTTTCCTTGTCTCCTTAGTGCCTGAAACAACAACACAGTCTCTGAGTCTTGCTTCAAGGTTGATGTTCTTAAACAAAGTTAATAAAATGACCCAAACTAACCTACAGGTCTGGAGGTCAGGACTGCTTTACCATTCAGTTTAAAATAAAACCTGAGCCACATATCTTGCAAAACATATATATCATGTTCCACTACTGGCATTTTATTTGTCTTTTCTAACTAGTGCACTGTGTTTTAAACTTTGCTGGTGTTTTATTCACTTAAAGTGAGTTAACGCCAAATTTTCCTTGCTGGAGGGCAATTCAATGTTTTTTATTGTTTGCAGAATCTTATTTTGCACAGTTCCTTCCTAACTTTTGAAATGTCTGTCTATTTATTGACACTAAAGTGTAGATACACAAAGTTTTATTTACTGTTTTGTTTCAATTCATACACATTTTGTGAGTTATTTCATTAATTTTTCACTTCACCAAATGAAAGGCTCTTAGTTTCCCGTTTGTAATGCTTCTGCCATATAATCATACAACAAATCTTATATGATGAAATCATAGTTTTAAATACTGTCTGATTTTGCCACTGGTTGAGCTGATATTTGTTTCTCTTAGTCGAAACTGTTGCGTTTTCTTTGTGTCAAGGTAAACCATTTAGCTCTAACCTAACTTCTGCTTAAGACTTTTCAAAATTAAAGGTCTCATGAAAACTAAAGATTTTTTTAATTGTAGATATTTAGAGCAGTAACATAGCTGTTAGAATGATGTCTATATGGATGGAATATTTATATAAAATATGATGTTTACATAAAATGTGTTTAATTACTGACCGGACTAGGACATTTAATAATTTAATAAAATAACAGCAACATTTTAATCAACTCTAGATAGTATTTATCTGCAGTACCTGTAAGCAAATATTGGCGACAGTAAGCAGAGGAATTGTGATGTAAAACACATTTCAGTAATTGTAAACTGTGTCTAAGTCCTACTTGTTGACTAATAATGTACATTAATAACCCCTTTAAAATATCAGTATATCGCATTTTTGTGTGTAAAGCAGTAATTAAATGTTTCTACGTTGTTTATAAATGCTAAATACTTCAACTTAATGACACAATTTTGATCATATAGTCGGTTTATTCTTCTAAGATGCTCAGCTGATAAGTCAGACCGGTGAAAGAGAAAGTTATGAATGCAAAAAATATTCTGCAATTTATCTGAAATTACTTTCATACATTCAAACTGTTTTATCAGAGTGTTTTTGCCAACATTTGTGCATTTTTTTGTGGGCCTGTATCATCTTTTTGTGCCGCCAAATCATTCCAAACCCCATTTATTTCTGTTAAACATCTCAGCACCAAGTGAGCAGTGACTGATGACTGACAAGATGTTATTATGTGGCCAGTATGAGGGATTATTAGCTGTATGTAGGTCACCGAGTGACTGGCTGAGAGCAAATGGTATCCAGAGAATGTTTTTTTGTAGATTATAGCTTCATCTGTTCCACAATCTAATATTTGGACTCTGAGGGCCCTGCAGCCACCAGGGGGCCTCCAAGACAACTGGGGATTGGAGTCACTCCAGTAATTATTTTTTTTTTTTTTTTTTAAAGGGAAGATCAAGTTCCGTTCAGGGCTTCGAAAACTTTAGGCAGTTTCTGTTTTATGTTGCTTCATTCTTCCGCTCCACTGCACATGGAAATATTGTACTTGTTGCACCACAATTAATCTGACAGCTGTAGTTGGCAGATATATTTTAGTTAAAGATGAAAAAGACACTATAAACAAACAGCTGTTGACTTGTGATCACTTGCAAAAAAGCCATTAATGTCACTTTTAGATCTCTAGATGGTTTTATCAGTTCCATCAAAGAGCAATTTCTTTCTAAACTTCTCATGTGGATTAATATCAATGAATGTTTGAGGCTCAAAGAGGTAAAGTTATGCAACTATTTTACAGAAAGCATACAAAATTGAGAAAAAATCTACATTTTTGAGCCCTCCTTAAATAATTGAGCTTGTATAGGCAGCAATAAGTGGGTTTGTTAATTGTTAATAAACCATTTAATGATTTATACATCAGTTATATTAATAGCAGTTAATTTTTTTTTAAAAATAGGCTTTTTTGGGTTCCCAGATTGCAGAAAAATCCTCCACAAGTATCACATTTGTTTTGCATTAGGGCACTCACTACCTGATCAGGAAAACCCGTCAAACATTGTTTACCTCGTGGAGAAGAGCTGCAGGGCATCTGGACTAAAAATCCATTTATAAACATCTTGTGAATATTTAGAACTGCAGACTTGATAGTTTACCTGTAAAAACGACACAGAAATGATTTATCAGCATTTTAATTTGCTGTTAAGTGACACTTTGAGTGTATTTTCTTCTTTCTTATGTCATTAATTAACTCAGGACCTCTCAGATTTATCTCATGACCTTTTGGAGGGGCATGAGCTGTAGTTTGGGAGTCATATCTGTAAGTAGCTCCAGCTGAACCAGACAGAGCAGCGAAATGCTTCATACATGTTGATACATCAGCACTAACATAATAAACAGTTGAAAAACTCCTACGAAGACACATTTTTCTGCAGAACGAATGCTTTTCTGGCACATCTTTCTGACAGTCTCTCCATATTTTAACTCAATCTGGAGTTTGGATGAAGCTTTTATTTCTGATTGAGTGTTTTTCACTGTTGGATTGTCGGATCTGAGTCCTTCTTCCAGAAAATGCTTTGAGTTTGCCAGCCCTTTTTGACTTCCGAGCAGGTCAGGAAATAAACTCTGGTTTGGTTTCTGACTGCTGGTTCGGCTGGCAGCAGGAGGCCAACATCACTGTTTTTGCTGACTGTTGCTGCAGCCGCTGCCAAACGGCGGTAATGTGCATAAACTTCTGGTTTCGGCCGACAAAATGCTTCTTTTTTGTAGAGCAAAGAAATGTGTCGAGGTTAAGTCGGCCACGAACAGAAAGAACTTCTTCTCTCCAGAAACAAGTCTCAATGAGAAGGCTACTCGGCAACTCTCGGCCTCTTTAATTATAGAGGAGATAGTATTTTCAGTTTATCCTTTGCAGAGCAGCTTGATAATTAAGAACCAACTTTGCATTTCATGGATCATTTACCAATTTTCTGCTCTTAAATTCTTCATGGAGTGTAATGCAGCAATTTGTTCCCTTCAGATCTGTGTAATAACTCAACATAGGAATATGTTTTGCATAATTTAATTGCTTTAATGTACAAACAATCTAAGTACGTGAACTGACAAAGCTTTAATAATTTGGGAATTAAAAAAACAAACCCGGTCATTTAAGGAGAACAAGATAAGAACATATAGTAGATATTGTGTCATGAACCCCCAGCCTCAGCCCCTGCCTGTCTCCCTCTTTTTCTCCTCCTCTCCCTTTCTTCTCCCTCCTTCTCTCTCCTCCTTGCTCACCCTCTCAGTCCATCCAGCTCTGCTTGCAGCCTGCTTCATTGCAGGTGTTGTAGACAGTTGTGGGGATCAGCTCACCTTCTCGCAATCATATCACTCCCAGTAAAACCCAGCTCATTCAACAACTTGATGCCAGACCATAGATGTTGAAACCCCGTGTCCTCTGTAATCTAACAACACAGCGAAAATCTTTTAAAAATAAAATAAAATCTCATTAAAAAAATAACAAATGTGTTCAAATTCCATCCATCCATCCATTTTCTATACACCGCTTAATCCTCACTAGGGTCGCGGGGGGGCTGGAGTCTATCCCAGCCGACTTAGGGTGAAGGCAGGGGACACCCTGGACAGGTCACCAGTCTGTTGCAGGGCTATACTTAGAGATAGACAACCAAGCACACTGACATTCACACCTACGGACAATTTAGAATCACCAATTAACCTCAACATGTTTTTGGACTTGTGGGAGGAAGCCAGAGAACCCGGAAAGAACCCACGCTGCACGGGGAGAACATGCAAATTCCATGCAGAAAGATCCCGATGCCCCCACCGGGACTACCAGGGTGAAGGACGAAGACATCCATCAGAAAGTCCCTGAACTTCTTCATTTCTCAGGGGGCATTAATTATGCAAAAGCAGGGCTTCCTATGTATGAACATGAACGCAGCTTGAACACTCAGTGGAACGTCTTTGTAATAACAAATATGTTGTTTCACTTAAGCTGACAGTTCACTTCATTCACTACACCGTAACATGTGGAGAATATCACGTGTACTGCTAAATTTATGTGTCTGGAGTTACTTTGTTGTGGCTAAATTATTTATGTTTCAGAATAAAGCTGGTAATATTCTATATTTATGGTTAATATCAAAAAATACAGTTAAAATGCCAAAAATGCTGCAACTTCCCCACCCTGTCTGTGGCTCTAAAACAACTGGTAACATAAATATACTCAGTTTTATTTACTACAAAAAAAGTTCAGTGAACAACAATAATTTTTAATCAAAACTTACACAAAAAGGAGTAAATAGGGGATCAGTGGGGACTATTTTCCGCTGCGTATTAATAAACATTTGGTGCTCAAGTGGGTATTTAGGGCAGTGGAGCAGAGTTGACATGTGGCAGTGACTCAACAGTGTGCAACACTGGTGTGTTTTTAATAGATTTCAGACAACATGATGGATGAAGCTCCGTGGAACAGAAGATTAACTCATATCAGGCTCCACATACACAGATATGAGACTTTTCAGTAGGATATATTCATCGTTTGCTGCTGGATTTCTGTGTGATTTGTAAATGGTTAATTTACAGTCTGGATTAATTTCTATATGTTACAATATGATCAAATAGCACAGATAAAGCTTTGGCCTTGCAACCTTTATATATTCACAATGCAATAATGACTACATTTTGTTGTCCAACCCATTTAGTTAATTTCAATCCACTTAGTATTAGATCAAATGTCACTGTTTCTGCTTTTAAATTCTCTCTTAAGATGCATTTTCATAGACTTACCAGCTCACCTGACAATCACATTTACATATTACAGCAATTAAAGCACACAAATTTATGTCCTTTCTTGATTATGTGCATCTTTTGGATGATTTATTTTTATATTTCTTGGATTCAGTCTTTAATTGAGTGCTTGTATTTTGTTGTTCTTGTGTTTTTCTTTTATATTTGTGATTGTTTTTGCTACGAGGTAAGAAAAGTGCCACACAAATAAAATTATTATTATTATTGGAGCGCAACTGATATATCAGTCAGCCGATATTATTGTTCGATATCGGCCCGTCACAATATATTTGTATCGGCATATATGTTGTCTGATATGTGTCGATATGAAAACTTTCTTCCCCAGAACATAATGCAGAAAAAAACTTTGGGCATAATTTAGAAATTGTACAATCACGTAATTTGTTGAGTGGCTCAGACTTCATCGTTTACAATCTTCAGCACTGTCTGCAGCACATGTAGCAGAATACGTGGTGGTGCGGAGTCAAGCTTGGTGGTAAGATGCAAACTAGTTTGCGAAAAACATTCCTGAAAAGCCAATAAGCAATGAACCCATCATTTGACCTTTTCCATATAAGTTTGTACAACCTAAAAGTTTGTACTGGTATCGACTCCAGAAATTCAGTATCAGTTAAACTCTAATGATTATTATTATTATGTACGCTAAATTAAATGTGGTTAAATGGTAAAATTTGAAGTTATATTTCTAAAAAACTCTGCTCTTTTCCACATCGTTTCATATCAAACCCAACAGAAACAACACAGGAGGAAAAACTCCATCAGAAAGTTTCACTTCATTGCTGGAAGAGGAGTTGTGGTTGTACACTGTTGAAGATGTCTATTGTCCTCTATTAAGCACCACTTTTTTGTGCAAAGACTGGTTCCTGCTCTCTTCTGAACACCTCTTTGGAATTTACCATCAGAAGAGTCAGTTTAGAATTACTGGAAAGGGTTTGCAGAAGCACTAATGCTGTAAAGATGACGTCTTTTTTGTCTTTTTTTGAAATGTATTTCTGTACGTTTTACTGTTGTACTGCTATTAGTAAAATGAGCTAATGTTGTAACTGTGACATTGGGAGCTTAAAATAGTTTAAATACTCAGCTAATGTGCAGTTTGTCAACTGGATCCTGGTCTGTGTTTGAGTTTTTGCTTGTTAATGAATTTTTTAAGCAAATCCCAAGCAGTTTGTTCAAATACTCAGACTGAAGGATTGTGTTTGAAATCAGAAACGTAGAAAACATCCTTATATTTGCTAGATTCCTGATCAGCAAACAAGATTAAGAAGATTCAAACCCCCTAAAGATCAAACCAGTTGTCTCATCGCCGCTCAGCAGATTTCAGCGTCTTCAGTTATTTACACTTTTATGAATATTATCAAAAAATAGAAGCGACATAAAAAAATCTGTAGTAAGTGAAATCTCTGCTCAGCAGGATTCAGATGGAGAGTCAAAGTGTCTCTGCATTGTCCTCTTGTGGTTTTATCCCACATCATCGTAGTCTTCTCCCTGATCTTCTCCGATGTCGTCGTAGTCCTCCGTGGACGAGTTATCAGCGGCTGGATCTGGAGGTTGAGGAAGGAACGTCTCCGCCTCGTCTTCCACCTGCACGTAGTCGGGCTGCTCGTCCACAGCCTGCTCGTAGTCAGGCTCCTCAGCCAGGTTCTCGTAGCTTTGCCCCTCTGAAACCCCGTGATTTATTTCTGGATCTGGCTGATTGTAAGGTGTAGGAGGAGGCAGGATCTCCTCTTCCTCCTCCACCTTCACGTACTCTGGCTGCTGGTCCGTGCTCTGTTCATAGTCAGCTGTGCTCTGCTCATAGTCAGCTGTGCACTGTTCGTAGTCATCTGCACACTGTTCGTAGTCATCTGCACACTGTTCGTAGTCGGGCACCTCCGCCAGGTTCTCGTAGCTTTGGGCCTCTGAAACAACAAATTACATATCAGTGCTTTGGTGCACAAATTGAAAAGCAAACTGTAAAGAAACAACAATATTCCAGCAGCTGGGGCACCAAAATAATACTGTATAATAATGGACAACAACCATCATGCTAAAATATAGTAAGTTATATTTCAATATTTTTCATAATATATTTTTAGATCATATATATTTTGTCTTTTAATGTTTGGTTAAGGATCCATCCATCCATCCATTATCTATACACCGCTTAATCCTCACTAGGGTCGCGGGGGGGCTGGAGCCTATCCCAGCTGACTTAGGGCGAAGGCAGGGGACACCCTGGACAGGTCGCCAGTCTATCACAGGGCTGCACTTAGAGACAGACAACCAAGCACACTCACATTCACACCTACGGACAATTTAGAATTACCAATTAACCTCAACATGTTTTTGGACCTTGTGGGAGGAAGCCGGAGGACCCGGAGAGAACCCACGCTGCACGGGGAGAACATTTGGTTAAGGATATTTACATGTTTTAAAATGATCAAAAATTACCTATGTGGATAATAATTAAAATGATATAAGGACAATGATTATATGTATAATGATATAAACTGTCTTTAGACACATTACAGATGCTATGTACTGATTAAAAACACATTCTTTCAACATTTTTAATGTGAAAACATCTGTGATTATGCAAGATACTACTCATTTAACAAACAAATCTATGTAAAATTGCAGAACCAATGCTTCTTTCTGTTTACTGTTTCTAATTGCATCAAATTTTTGAAGTATATTTAAAGTATCAATCTACATTTGACAGTTTCATTTATTAAATACAAAAAGAGATATTTGTGAAATTCTGATACAAATGTGAATTTTAATGTCAAAAAATTTTTAAAAATCTGTAAAAAAAAAAAACAGATAAGTTAAATTCAAAGTTACAAGTTTTTATAGTGATTGCACATTGCGCAGTTTAATTGGTTATTATATAAAGTGTTCTAATATAACTGGTTGACCATGACAACTATAACTATGACAAACATTGCTGCAATGAATATCTGATAAAATAGTTTCTTGTAAGTAAGTAATTCAGTGTCAACTGGCGTGGTGATTGTACCAAGCTGTTGTGGTTTTTATTGGGTAACAAAGAAGACGGCATTAAAAGAAACCTGTTTTCTGATAACAGAAACAGTTGTCTTGAGTAAACTTCTGTTTTCACACAGTTTGTGTGATACACTTCTCTGTGTTGGTAAAAAAAATTATTAGCAAAAAAGGAAATTCTACTTATCAGAAGTAATATTAATCAGTAGTCAGATTCTGAGAAATATCTTCGTGAAATCCACTGAATAAGACGACTCCTACAGAACATTTCTGCAGATGTCAGACATCTCCGAAACTGTGTCTCCATGTGCAACAAAGCACATTTAACACTTTTATACCCGGCATTTGTTCTAATAATAATTAGAGAAACATGTTACATTTGGGGCTGCAGGGTGGCACAGTTGGTTAGCACTGTTGCCCCGGTTCGCGTCCCGGTGGGGGCACTGGGATGTTTCTGCGTGGAGTTTGCATGTTCTCCCCGTGCTACGTGGGTTCTCCGGCTTCCTCCCACAAGGTCCAAAAACATCCATCCATCCATCCATCCATTATCTATACACCGCTCAATCCTCACTAGGGTTGCGGGGGGGGGCTGGAGCCTATCCCAGCCGACTTAGGGCGAAGGCAGGGGACACCCTGGACAGGTCGCCAGTCTATTGCAGGGCTACACTTAGAGACAGACAACCAAGCACACTCGCATTCACACCTACGGACAATTTAGAATCACCAATTAACCTCAACATGTTTTTGGACGGGCTGCAGGGTGGCGCAGTTGGTAGCACTGTTGCCTCGCAGCAAGAAGGTTGCCGGTTCGCGTCCCGGTGGGGGCACCGGAATCTTTCTGCGTGGAGTTTGCATGTTCTCCCCGTGCAGCGTGGGTTCTCTCCGGGTTCCTTCCACACAGTCCAAAAACATGTTGAGGTTAATTGGTGATTCTAAATTGTCCGTAAGTGTGAATGTGAGTGTGCTTGGTTGTCTGTCTCTAAGTGCAGCCCTGTGATAGACTGGTGACCTGTCCAGGGTGTCCCCTGCCTTCGCCCTAAGTCAGCTGGGATAGACTCCAGTCCCCCGTGACCCTAGTGAGGATTAAGTGGTGTATAGATAATGGATGGATGTTAAATATGTAGCGTTTATCATAATATTCGCTTTGTCAGAGTTTAAATACATAGTAGAAAAACAAAAGACCACTGTCAGTCTGGAAATGAACAAAATAGTATTTTGGATATCGTTTTATGTTGATTAATCAATTTAATGCTGTACTGTTATGAAATAGAATAGAACAATGTTAGCTGTGTGGACAAATTAGGCAGTAAAGTTTTTCAAATCATATTTAAATTGCAAATAAGATGAAATATTCCTGCTTTTAAAAGAGAAATTGATTCAACAAGATGCTTGGTTTAAATTGTATATATGAATACAAGTTTTTTTTTTTTTTTTTAAATATCCAGAATTTAGGCTTGTTCCACCAGAAATGTCACGAAGAAAGCGTGTTAATTAAGTCTGATCACACTATTTTGTTAGCTTTATTTTGTTGCACCAACTTGTTATTAACTTCTTATTATAAGGTTAAGGGGCTTAAATATATATACAAAAGAAGGTTAATTGCAACATTTTAAAGTAGCTAAGTTCAAAATGAGCTTTTTCATTCTTACAGGCGAGATGTTTACTGTGAAATTAGGAATTTACTGGAATCTATTAATATTTTCTTAACTTGACATAAATATATATGTGAGGGTCATAGACTGTGTTCACTGTGTTTTGTCTCTGTGCTTTGGTGGGTGTGCCTCTGTTCTCTGCAGGCTGAGCGGAGCCGATCAGGAGAGGCACTCAGCTCATCGGCTCATCAGCCGTGCCCTGCTTAAATACTGGCGTCTCACAGAAGACCGACGCCAGAGGATTGTGATACCTACCCTGTGGTACAGTCAGGCCGCTAGCTGCTACACTTCGCTGAGCATTCCTAGCATTTTTTGATGTTCTCTAGTCTCGAGCTTATTGTATGTGTTTCTCTTCTTGTCTCCAGTGTTCCTCCTCGGCTCCAGCACTCAGCACTCCTCCAGGCACACCAGCGTTTGCACCCACGGGAATTCACGACCACGGGCACCTTCACCGGGAGAATCTTCACGAGAGCAACCACCCACGAGCACCGAACCCCGAGCACCGGACCCCTGCGCACCACCCTCGGCACCCCCCACGACCGGCACCCCTTCACCGGACTGTGTTTCTGCCTGCTGGTGCCCATCACTCCACCAACTTCCCTAAATAAATCCTGTTTCCTTTAACCCTTCTCCCCGTCTCCCTTTTCGTTTGGGTCCGCCCGCACAGTCACTGAGCACGAACCGTCACAATATATATACAATAAGATATTTTTAGTTAATTCAACTTATTTTTTCTCTTTTATTTGTCTCGGTTTTGTTTGCAGATGACTTCACAATTTACAAACGAGTGCTTTTGATATTAAGTCTTTTGACTTAATACAATAAATTAAATAAATGAACATATGTGAGTTCACTCAACTTATTAAATTAGGTCTTTGAAATAGCACCCGAGAGTTTCCAGTTTGTGCTGGAAACTCTGGGGTGACAGTCTTTTATTTTTAGCTTCAAACAACTATTCGTGATGGAAACAAGTGTCTTGTTGCTGCTTCTGTAATCAACAGTGAATTCATTATTTACTTCTCCACATGTATATAGTAATTTAGGAAAATTACATGTTGACTTTGTGATGACAAAAAGGCTCCACACTTGAAAGATGAAGAGTTTTTACATAAACTCATAACTATTATTTGTTTTCAGCAGGCTGCTACTCATTTCAAAGCTCCCGTGTATCCCTCCATGGATACAGTTACCATTACAAAGCCAAAAGAATCATTTACTTTGGTCTGATTTCTAAAATTACCACCACTTCTCTTGTTTTTCTTGTTTTGTCCAGCTCACTGACAGATCAGATCAAATCTATGTCTTTCTCAGTTGTGTTTAATAAATGTTGGTTCAGAAACCTCAGTCTGGATGACAGTGCGTGCTTCTGGTGTGGATCCGAGTTTTGAGGTTTTGCAAAACAAAAGTCACAGAGGGTGATTTTTCTCTGCCATTTTTATAGTGTAATTTTACTGTCATCAGTGTTTGTTTGATGACCACAAACATGGTCAAAAGACAGAACGAATGAGGGTTTTGTTTCAGTTTTTTTTTTGTTTGTGATAATTTGGTAAAAGCGCATAAAGGGAGTGTGGTTTGGAAGAGATGGGGGGATTTAGCGCAATTAAATCTATATCCATTATAGGAGATCCAATAGAGCCTTGCCTGCTGTGAGAAATTGTGTCCGAGGAGGTAGTGGGGGAATGATGGCTTCGGGGTCTCTCTCCTGGTACTTGTTGCTCCTGAAAAGTTACATAAAACATTCAGTGGTTAGGTTCAATGAGGGAAATCTGACTTTAGGGAACAGTTCTAAGAAAATATGCTTCTTTTCCGCTTTCTTTGCTGAAAGCTTAATAAGAAGATTGATCCCAAACTAATATCTGTTTGCTTAATGTGAAGATAGTATCAGCAGTTTATAGCCTGTATATGCACACTTATCTTTATGCTACTTCAGGTACAATATACAAAAACATATATTCCAATCGTGCACACAGTAACTTTAAAAAATGAATAATGCATAATGAATTGTAGTCCTCACACACATGCCGGCTGGCAGTTTCCACCTGTTTTCAGTCTTTGTGCTAAGCTAAGCTAACATACAGCTTTTCTTTTTTTTTTTTTAAAGTAAACTACAATCCAACTTGTGTATAAAAATATTTGTATATATTTACTCGACTTTGAAGGCAGATGTTTTCATACGCTGCAAGAATTGGTGTTCACCTGTGAAAAAATAGAACAAAACAACAGAGAAAAAAACAGTTGATATAAGCTGCAGAAATAATAAAACTCTTATAAAATATAAAAAAAAAAAAAAATCTTGATATTAAATCTCGGAGCTTATTTTAGTGAGTTCATTAAGAAGAAGCAGAACCAACTGATGTTACAAATGAGGACAGCAATGAATGCAATAAAATAGGATTATTATTTAAGACCACGGCCCTGCGATGGACTGGCGACCTGTCCAGGGTGTCCCCTGCCTTCGCCCTAAGTTGGCTGGGATAGGCTCCAGCCCCCCCCCGCGACCCTAGTGAGGATTAAGCGGTGTATAGATAATGGATGGATGGATTTAAGACCACATAATCAGGTTCTGCACTGACTTAATTGAAATCAAAATAATGAGAAAGTCACACAGAAAACATACAGAAAGCTTCGACAAAGTACGCTTTAACGTTAGAATGTATAAACACACGTATTTATGTCTTCTTCTTTTATCTCCACATGTGGTGTCCCTTCTGATTACTATTTGTGCAATGTTTTCTTGCCCTTATTCGCCCTTTTTTAAAAAAATCCATATTCTAAACCAGCACGAAGCCCCGCACATGCTGCTGCAGCCCAGTTTCCCCACAGGGATCATTAAAGTTTCATCTAAGCTAATCAGATCCAGAGCGTATCACTAATAATAGCAATTCATACAATTATAATAGTTTTTCTTCTGCTTTGCACCAAGCCACTCAGAGGAATACTTTTAAGATGACAGTGTGTTAATGCTCAGTTTCTCTTCCCGTTCTGGGTTCTACATTTATGGTAAGGACATACGTGTTTTTGTTTTCAGTTAACAAAATAAAACAGGTAGTTGTGGATACTGAAAGTGAAACTATTGTCCACAAGTCGCTTGATTTCACTTTGAAATTAACTGTTAATGAAACTGCTTCTGGCTGAATATAAATATTAATAATAATACTAATACTAATACTAATACTAATACTAATACTAATACTACTACTACTACTACTACTACTACGAATAATAATAATAACAATAATAATAATAATAATATTTTTGGGCTGATTTCAACACATTGTAAAAGAACAAACTACTCTATGCAAAAATGCAGAGTTTTGATGTGAACAATATTTAGCCTTTTGGCCTGTGTGAAGGTTTTTGTTGTTCTTTTTCTTGTTCTTATTAATTTTTTATTACATTTAAACTTGTTCGGCACATTTGTAATGTTAATCCTATATCTCTACTGGAAAGCACTTTGGCTCAATGCACATAGTTTCAAATAGGCCGTATAAATAACTGTGAGTTGATTTGATGGACTTGAAATAATAATAGCAATATACAGCTGTTTCTAACTATTAATAATGCTGATAAATAAAAAAAATAGCAAGAAAAAGTCTGTACACTGCTGTGCCTCCACAGTGTAATAATAGTACAAATAAATCATTCATTTAATCAATAGCATCTTCATCTGGTACTTTTTGGGCATTAATTGTATTTCTCAAATCTCATATTGTAAATACAGATCAGTGAAGATAAAGACAATTTTATACAGAATTATCTGCATTGTTCTAGTGCATGGCAGTGTTTAGACTTCTTGCTACTAAAATGTTTATGTTTTGGTACAACACATGCAAAAAAAGCTTTCGAGGGTGTTCTTTCGTCCAGCGTACAACAAGCTGAGAAACAGTAGTATAATTAATAACAGTTCTAATATTTGAATATGAAGCAGAAGCATTTGTGTAAAAGTGTACAAGCTGTTCTCAAGCTTTTTAAAACAATTTTATTTTGTTAAGTCCCATCTCAAAAAGGGGTTTGACCACAGCAGGGTTGGTACTGTTTTCTCTGGAACTAACTTCTCTGGTAAAGTCTGTGGATTTCCCAGAATGATGGAGTCACGTCATGCGACCTCAAGTTTTTTGTTCTGCAGAGCACAAAATCACCAAACCTGCTTTTCAGTCTGTAGCATATGTGGACAAAGTGAAAGTCCCTTCAGTAACCGTTTAAGAGGAAAATTAAAGAAGACATCTCATCAGTGGCATTAGCGGAGGAATTCCCCTTCCAGAACAACAAAGCGCAGTGATGACCAGCAGTATGTAGAGAACACACAGGAACAACAGCGTAGTTTTTCTGCTTTGTGGAGGTCAGATTGAATTCATTTTACCACAGTCAAGTGGTTTGATGGCACAACTTTAGTGGTGAATATTTCAAAAGGTCAGACCCCAAACTCCTATAAACCCACAGTCATTACATTACATTTCAGCTTCCAGGCCTCAGTAACATTTGAGTTTTGTAATTTTGTCGAAGTTGATGATGCATTACGGCAGGATCTCCATATGACTGATGAGATTTGCTCCTTTCGTTAGCTCTGTAGTTTAACATAAAATGGTTTGTCTATTTTCTCTCTTTTTTTGCTTGCTTTTGGAGCAAATGTGCACTTAGAAAATGCCTTTGTAGAAGAAGTGCTAGTACATTTTTTTTACAGTTTTTATAAAACGTTTAACATATACTTTTTTTCTGTGATACTGCAACTACTACTTTTTACTATTATTGTTATCAGTATTAACATTCATACTTCATTATTATTATTAATAATAATAATAATATTAATAATGAGTAGAATCAGCAAATTTTTTAAAGTCTATTTAAAATTATTATTATTATTATTATTATTAATAATAATAATAATAATAATCTAATAATAATAATAACAACAACAAGGGAAAGTCTGAAGAATAACAGTAAATTGTTTTTTGTTTGTTTTTTTAAAAAAAAAAACAGTTAAAAAACATTTTAAAAATCACTTAAAAAAAATAAATAAATAAATAGCGTGTAGTAGAGACTAAGTACAAAGCAACATAAACGTATGGTATTTGCATACTTTTATACTTACTTTACACCACTGGAAAAACTACTCTAAAAAGTACAGTATTCTATATATTTAACTATAGTTCGATTTATTTTCATTGCTGTTTTTTGCGCCATGCTTGCGTGTCTATCACTTCATTGTAACAGAACTGACTCTAATGGTGCTGATAGCAGTTTTAAACACATTTTATAGCATTTTTTGAGAGACAAAACCACAGAAAATAACCTGTACGTTGAAAACACTGAGGACATGATTCCAAATTTTCAAATTCTATACTTTTTTGCATTACACTTAACATTTTCTGCACTTTTTATTATGTTATATGTGGAGACTAGATGAGATGAACACTACCTGGACTGTCATTGACTGTGATGTGTTGTTTAGTTACAACAGAGCCACAAAATCTCTTCAACTCTGTTTATAGTCAACATTCAATTCAAAATGTTTGGTCACTCGTCTTATCACAAGTTCTAGTTGTGGTGTTTTTTGTCTTAATATGAGGAAGAGAAGACATTGTGTGACATGCAAATAACACAAAAATAACTTTTGACAGATGTGTTGAGCAGCGATTCCACCTACCTCTCTTGGAGATGCACTTATTGATGAGAAAGAAGATGAAGCAGATCACTAAGGAGACTAAAATCGCCCCAATCAGCAACAACAAGGCGTACTGGCGAAAGAAATTCATGGCCACTCGGTTCCAAACCACAGAAGCTTTTACAGAAAACAGCAAAAACACACATTAATGTCACCCTTTAAAGTAAGGACACATCTGAGCCGCTGCTTTTTAGTATACGCAGCTGTGGACCGGAAAGAATACCATCGACCACTTCCTCTTTTTGTGCGTTGACTAAGTCTTAAGGTTATTTTGGCATCTACTTTAGCATTCTGAGAATCAAACCAGCCTTCCTCTAGGGACCCTCCTTGTGAGGAAGTCTGTCATTTGTCACATCTACAGATAATTTTTGCTGCCATGTAGTTAGTCTGTAAATGTATCTGAACCTGATGTGAACCTGAAAAGGGGACGGCAGCTTTCAAACAACTAGTTTGCTCCAGATGGAAAGACATATCCCTTTATCTCTATGAGCAGAATCCTACAAATGTTCTTTTTTCAGTTTATCTTTATGTTACACATCCTCAGCGTGGAACAGCTTCCTGTCAACTTCCAAACACAAACAGTGCTGATTCAGAATGGAGTCTTGCAGGATACTTTGATATGCTTTTGCAAAGGACGCTCATAAAAATGTCCGTAACAAGTGACTCCTTTAGTTGCTTTTTGCCTTAATTAATTTTTTTAAATCAATTTATCTTGAAAAAATAAAATAATGTTTATTCTAAATAAAATATTTTCACCAAATCTCAAGTGTCATTTCCCCATAAATTAACTTCCAAACATGTGTCTTACCTTCTCAGAGGATAACTGATGGCTCCGAGGCTGGGTCAAAGTGAGGTGGCAACTAATGTCTGTAAATGTAAGATGAAAGTGGACGGTGAGATATGACAAGCATCATCATGTACTGCATTTTTGCATGGCTGCTTCTAATTTTCTTAGTACACAAACCTGAAGGCTGCTATATCTCCACCCTTTGTCATGCTTCACCGACCACACCATGTGGGTGTTTCTGGGGTATAAGACAAGATTCTATATTTCTGTGTGAAGATGTGCTTCGAGAAATTTATTGTTCTCGTGTGATCCGTAATCTCAGAGTTGTGAAGGTTAATATTTTATGCATATATTTTCTACTAAGTAGAGCAAATGACACTGGTACAGAAAACTGCATTCATTTCCGATTCTCTTACTTTATATTTTCAGTTCCTCTTATAGCAGCATGACACCACATCAGTTCATCACTGTATAGTCTGTAGGGGTTAGATGAAAATCTGTTTTCTTTTGCAGCTACAGCTTTGCGCTAATATTTGTTTTATATGTCATGTTACAAAATAGTTTAACTTTAAAAGAAGTCATTGTTAACCGCTTCTGAGTAGAAAAATGAGAGAGAATTCTGAGGTTTGATGTCAACGAATATCAACAGACTGTCTTTCAGTTCAGTTCAGCTCAAAATACTGCAAAGATGGTTCATTTCAAGATGACTTTATAACTCCTAGGTTTAGTCCAGTTCTAAACAGGCTCTTTCAGTGCCTGTAGCTTTAAATGTAGCTGAGCTGCTGCTGTCCCATCCTCCTTCAGGAAGAAGATTCTCCCCTCCTTAGGGATAGACGGCGGACAGCAAAACAGTTGACTGTATGGCAACATGACATGAATGCCTTCTATTGCTTCCAACTTTCTTTCCGAGTGATTATTTTAGAGAGCAGGAGAGAAGAGAACACTTGTAAACACCAGCTGAAACACAACAGGCGACATGAAAACACAGTAACCTACCAAGTCTTTGTTAACTGGTTTCAAGTCAGTCCCCTAGCTTTACACTTTCCATACACATACCATGGACATAGCATCACAGCTGAAGGGAACATTGGCCAGATTTTGCAGTTGTTGTGGGGACATTGCCATCAGTAATACATTGAATCCACAAAGTTAGTTTAGTTAATCAGATGCTGGGAGTGCATCAAGACTCTGGTGTTCACTCTTGCAGCCACAGCAAAACATTTGGTAAGCGTTGCTAGCGGCTGATAAAGTTAGCAAAAGCAGCTGAACAAAGTCAACAAACCTGGTGGACTGTGGGGCAGCTGCTCTCTCGGAATGACTCACCTGGAAGCAGCAGGCAGTAAAGAGACAGAATTACACAAAGTTTAAGCTGGACGACTGTTGGTCTATGGTGGTATATAGCATTTAGGTTAAATTCTTACTGGCTTGTAAAACTGGAAGTCTATCTGGTTGTGTGAGATCTTGACGAATGGTAGAAGTAAACGTCTTCATGGCTTAACAGCTTTAACTTTACACCTGCAAGTTTATGACAACCACAAAACGCAATTAAAATGCAATTTGCTTTTACTTTGAAAGATGACATGGGAATCAATCAAGCTAGCGAAATTTTGTATCACAGGAAATTGGCTTTATGCCTTCAAAATACTACCGCAAAAATATTATGTAGTGGTTGAAAAAGGCGTAGAGCAAAAAAAAATTCGGAAAATATAATTACATTCAATTGTATGTTTTACATGTATTTTTTTCGTAGGTATATTGTTCAATTGGTACACATTTCCATTCGAAACACAGCCACGGAGCGTTGATTATTTGCGTGTTACTTTGAAAGACCAACCAGAAAGCTCGGTGTTTGCTCTCGTTACATTGACGGTAGTTGTGATGTTAGCCTGGTTTTTGGGACGCTCCTAGCTGTTATCCCACTGCTCTGCTAGCTGCCTCAAGCCCCCTCAGGAAACCATGGCCGAGGAGGCCGAGGGATCCCCTCTGTCGTCCCAACATGACGGTAAATTTGCTGACTTTGTGCCGTTCTGCGGCGGCGGTGTTGCGGGCTGGGAGCAGCGAAGGCAGCGGCCTCTGCATCCTTGACAACATTAGCTCGTTAGCATCATCAGGGCGACGTGTCACTGGCTGTCACTGCCTCATATTGAACATTTAACGCTGCGCAGCGGCTGAAATTAACAACTTGAGCTAATCTACTTGAAGCTACTGAAGCTGTTTGTCACTAAACAGGAGCTACGTGAGGCTGCAGACTAACCTAGCCATGCTAACGTTGTTTTCTCTGTAGCACTGGCACTACCAACTAGCTGGTTAGCTTGTAGCTTGAGCTAGTCTGACTAATTTGATCTAAAGGTCGGCTCTGGCCTCTGGCAGTCTGGCCCAGCACTGACAGTCTCCTACTCGGGTCATATGGGTCTTATCAGTCCGGTACTGTGTACTGCCTGCTCACACGGGGGTTGGACCACAGTACAGGACGCTGGTGTATCCTGCAGGAGGCTTTTCCTCTGGTTCTCAAACATGGGTCCGGGGACCATTCTGGGTTCCTTCAGAGAATGCATGCTGATTAGATTAGATTAGATTTAATCTTGTGGGATTTTTGTTGTTGTTATTGTTGTTTTATGTAGGACAGTTACACCCTCCATGCAACAATTACGGATTAGTCATTAGCTACAATTAAGTAAATACAATTAGGTACCTTCCACCTCTTGGAGAAAACACTTTAACAAGTGCTGTATTTTATATATGCAAGTGTAATTACTATGCACCTTATTTGTCACTTTACATTTCATTGCACGTCTTGTGATGTGCATGTGTTTAATTTAAATCCTTGAACTGTTTAATCCACTGCAAAAAATAGCTTCAGTTCTGTAACTGAACTCAGTCTAGCGATGTTGATTATTGTCTAAAACACATTTTGCAGCATTTTCTAACCAGATAAAATTACATAAGATTAGGTTTACATGGCTCATATCAGTCAGGTACTGTGTGCTGCCTGCTCACTCAGGGTTGTACTGGATGCGGATGTATTTCTTTTGGTTCTCAAACAAAGGTCTAGGATTTATCCTGGAGTTCTGCAGAAAATGCACGCTGTAGCTTAAATGGAGTGCAGGTGAAATAGATGAGAAAACATGGAACCTAATTAAGGAGAACAATTTTAGTTCATATTTCAGTCACACACTTCAAGAATCACAAAATCAAGAATTCTCGTTGCTGTTTAGGCTCCGACCCAATCACAATAGGACTACTACAATAGGAAGTATTTATTCAAGCAATGTAGATTGTAAACTGTTTTCAAGAGAAGCTGTTCTTATTCATTTTCATTTTTAAAAGTAATTTGGCCAAATAGAAAACTAGAAAATGTGATCAGACTGCAGACTGCTGCCAAAGAGGTGTATTAATTTTAGTCATATGTTGCAGCTTTACCTTTCACTGTGAACGCTGTGTGTGCATGTGTTTAATAAAAAAAAACACCGAGTTGTTGAATCGAGTGCTGAAAATACCTTCTGTTGTGGCGAACCTCAAATGTCACACGTCATATCTGTCTAATGTTGGAGAGGACTGTGTGAAACATGTTTTACAGCACGTTTTGACCAGATATAATGAAGAAAGGTAACCTAGATGTTGAAAATACTGCCGTCATGATTCCAAATTTCGTATCAGTCAAGTACTAAGCTGTGTATTGTCAGTTACAGATAAAACTGAGTTAATTTAAGTAGTTACTTTCCACAAGGGGCTACCGAAGTATTATTGAAATCACAATATGGCCGAATGCAATATCCAGGAGAAGCAATTTTTTGATAAACGTGAAATATGTCACAAGGTGCCTTTATTTATGTAGTATTATGGTACCACAGAAGTGCTGCAGCCCACAAATCATATTCCCCAGATGGAAGGAAACATCTGTTTGGTAAAGGCCACTGTAATAATCACATCACTGTTTTAGTCTATTTATTTCTCAGTGGAAACGAAATGCAAAAATAATCATTCTCACTAAAATCATGACTCCTATCACACTATCTGACAAAATACTTATATATTCTTTTGCACATCATTCAGCCCTACTTTCCACCACTTGAGATACTACTTTAGAAAGTGCAGTATTATATATATTTAGGTATTATCATTTCGCACCTTATTGGGATGCTTGTTGGTTCACATTTCATTGCTCGTCCTGTGGTGTGCACGTGTTTAGTTAACACCCTGTAATTGGGGAATCCACTGCAGAAAATACCTTCTGTTTTTCCCTAATTCAATTGACTCCCATTGTATCTGATGGTGCTTTATTTCTATTTTTCATTTCGCAGCTTAACAGTGAATGCATAAGCAACTGCTAGCTTTCTTTATATGTAACTTTGGCCTCATTTCCAGTGTGCAGTGAAACATGAGAGAACCACAGAATACAATGATTCACTGGCAACTGTTACAAACATTACACAGCACCGTAATCTCTCCAGTTCAGACCTGCACAGGCCGTTATTCTGTATTTGTTGATGTCTGACCACCATTTGAGTGAGCTCTTTCTAATACAGTGTCAGGTTATTTCAGTAAACAGTGGAATTATCACATAGACATAAGCAAACAAAAGGCACCTGAAAGCCGACATGTTTTCTGATTGCTTTCCCTTGACAGCTCACTTTGGTAATTTATAAAAATAAATGTACAACACAAATAATATTCAGAAGTGGAGCACATTGTAATTGTTTTAGCTGTGTGATGCAGCTGGAGATCTTGGTAAATCATCTGTGTTAATTGGTCAAGTTAAACTCTAAAATATAGCTGAAAAATAGACCATGATGATGAATTGTATGTTTTCTTTCCTTGTCTGCATTTGTCTACAATTGATGCTGGTGCTTTTCTATGTAAACAGTATAAACCTGCTCAAAAAATAAGAATTCATTATTTAGTGTTGCCCTAAGTGTCTGTCCCTAAGACTTTTAATTGCATACATTTATTTAAAAATGACATATAATATCAGAAATACTCAGAGATTAACTCAGGTGTTGGTCCACTGTAAGTCATACTTTTTAAATCTAGACTTTGCCCACTATTGATAAGCTTTACCTGACAGATTTGAGACACTGATGCATTTTTGTGGCTGCAAAAGTGAGATTAAGGCTCGTCCTTACACATAGCCAGTGGCGGTTATCTGTAGGTTAATGACCATCTTTGATTACACGGTGATTAATCTGATCTTTGTGCTTTTCTCACGTGAACGATTGAGCTTTTCACAGCAGAGCAGGCTGTGAACAAAACCTAGTTCAGGTAGCCGTTAACTTCAAAACCACAGAAGTCATGGCATGCCCGTGTTTGAGTTAAAATAAGTTGTGAATGTACAAAAGAGCTCAACGTACATTGTGCTAAAATGCAACAAGAGACCACGTGAAAATGTGTTGATGGAATTTCTGCAGTTTGTTCAGCTCTCACATGACCGTGGAGGAGTTGCACATGTTTCCATTTGTCTGTCTGCCTTTGGGAATATCACCGTCTCTCTGCTCAGTACGCTGGTTTTACATAAGACATGAAATAAATGAGATTGGAGTTGCTGTCGGTGTAGGAAAAACCTGTGACTGACAGTATTTTCAGGCCATTTAGAAGAACTTTTGGGTACAAGTTTAGGCTTTATTCGTGACTCTGTGACCTGGTTTAAGCTTAAAAGCTCCTGAAAGTCAAGATTGTATTTTTTTTTAAAACAGACAATGTGCATGTAAACTTAATTTTTTCTCACTTTAGCATCCATCCATCCATCCATCTATCCATTGTCTATACACCGCTTCATCCTCACTAGGGTCGCGGGGGGGCTGGAGCCTATCCCAGCCGACTTAGGGCGAAGGCAGGGGACACCCTGGACAGGTCACCAGTCTATCGCAGGGCCACACTTAGAGACAGACTCGCTTTAACATGCAAAATATATATTACATTTACTTGTTGATGCATAAAAAATGTTGCTGTCCACTTACTTTGCTCCTGTTTCTGCATGTGAAACTATGTCAATAAATATCTTTTAGGTTTATCAGGGAGTCAAGATAAATATAAATTAATAAAATGAAGAACTGAATAAAAACTTAAAAGTCTAAAGTTTGTCTAGCTCCAAGCAGATCTAACGAAACTGGATGTTTTTGGGTTAGCATTTGGTGTTTTTAGCAGATACTTTATTCAGTGTGGAGTGTTTAACTGTTTTAATTTAACGTGGGCAATTCATTCCAATTTAGTGCTTCTCAACCTTGAAATAGATAGATAGATAGATAGATAGATAGATAGATAGATAGATAGATAGAACTTTATTGGTCCCTTTGGTATGAACCTCAGGGAAATTGTTGAAATCAGGACTCTTGCAAATGGTTGCAAGGCAGGTTTTTTTTTACTGTCTACGATGATAATTGGAAAACAAAGGCAGAAATATCTATACAACACATGCTCTTTGCATCTTTCTTTCGACTACTAAACACTTCAACGTCTTCATGCCTGTACAAGTTATTTAAATCAATCCTTAAAGAGTAAAATAGCTCTTTGGCCACATATTTATTTTAGATAATTCAACAAAAATAGCTCTAAAGTACTCTTTAAGTATGCATTTACATTTGAGCTGTACTACGTCATCTCAATAAATAAAACCAAAGCAACATTTAATCTCACAACATTGATATCAATATTGAACAGCATCAATATTAACAGGAAATGAATTTGTAAATATTGGGTTCTCAAGTTTTTCTCGGATTTGTAATAGTAAATTGATAATTTGTCTTTCTTTTGCTCTTCAGAAATTCTAATGTCATAGTTATGTCACTATTTTCTGACTTTTATGGACCAAAAAAATAGTCACTTCATTAAATAATCAGAAGAATTACCAGTAATAAAAATAATCATTAGTTGCAGCCTGAGTTATCTTAATTAGCTGCAGAAATTCAGACTGAACTTAACAGTTATTTACATGATTTATTAATGCAGCTATCTTTTTCTTGACTAGTCGATACATGATGGTCTAGTAAATAGAACATTTTGCATCATAGTTCTCAAGAACCCAATTTAACATCTTAAGATTTGTCTGAAGAAAGTCTGTATCCAAATATATTGAGTTTTCTGGCTGGATTATTAATTGCTGATGATTCTCTTCTTGCTGCAGAATTGTCTAGTAATGATCACTTATTGTTCTTTAACCTTTGTTTTAATGTTGCTAATGAGACCTCATTACTGACATTGTCAATATAATGAGCGGAAATTCTTTTTGTGGGTGCTTGCTTTTCATTTAAAGAATCATTTTTTAATTAAATGCACTCAACAGTTGATTCATTGTATATTGTGTTGTTGTTTTTCCCCCTCCTGTTCATCGTGCAGAGGTGCTCCAGCAGCGAGTGGCAGCTCTGGAGCAGGAGAGGGCCGAGTTCATCAAACTCAAGCAGCAGCTGGAGGCCGAGTTCAACCAGAAACGAGCCAAGTTTAAAGAGCTCTACCTGTCCAAGGAAGGTACGGACCTCATAATACTTAAACTGCACATAATGCAGCTGCTCTTGCTGTTTAAATCATTGAGAGGAGAGCACAGGGGGCCAGTGATTCTGTTTAACTATGGACAAACAGTGGACTGGGCTGAATATGGTTTTGTTGAGGATGGATGTAGTTTGCAAGATGATTAACAGCACAGAAACACAGAAAGAAACTATTTATGCAACAGAAATTAAACATTTTGTCAATCTTTGCTTTGCTTTCTTTTGAATAATTTTGCATTATTGTGCATCTAAAAGTTAATCAAATAAATCCTGAAAGGGAAAAGTTGCTCTTTAGCTAAATGTTCAGCCTGCTCTGAGTGGCCACAAATGAATTTTATTTTAATGGATCAGCAGGGGAAATTGTTTAGAAACTGTGGAATACTGTTAGATTTTGACAGATTCTCTGCCTGTCCAAACAAGTTTAGGATCTCATAATTGTACATAATGCAACTTCTTTTGCTGTTTAAATCATGATGGGAGAACAGAGGAGCAGAACTTCAATTAAGCTTCAGATATTAAGCTAGTGCCTGTACATTACTCCTATTAACCCCAAGACCCAATGACAAGTTTGAAAGGCATGTTATCTTTTAAAAAAGTCACCAATATAACACAATTTACCAGCCAGAATCTGTAAAAACAGAAAGAACGATGCTCATCTTTCCAAAGGTGTTTGAACGAACAAAGTGATGTTTGGTTCTGTCGGGAAAATTAACTAAACCTAAGCTTAAAATTGTAATATTGTACATGTCTCATTTTTAAAATTGCCAAAAATAAACTCTTTGTGCTAACCAGATTCTGTAAAAAAACAAAAACAATTCTTGGCTCAACAATTTCCCTGAGGTTTCTACCAAAGGGATCAATAAAGTTCTATTCTATTCTATTCTATTCTATTCTATTCTATTCTATTCTACTCTATTCTATTACACTGTGACCAACACTCACATGTCAAAGATTCATAAACTATTTGGCTGAACAGCAGGCAGTGTTTTCACAGAGTAGAGAGGAGAAAAGTATGGAAACAAATTTGAGTGACTAAGGAAACATGAAACATACTTGTACAATAACAATAATGCAGCATGATTCAAAGAGAGTATACAGAAGAACAAGTTGCAGGCAAATTGTTGGAAGTTGCATTCAACATGGGGAAATATCTTTCTAGAGTTTATGTTATGTTAGTGCGAAAACAGCGAGTTAGTAGAGGTTCTAGAAATGTAAGTAGTAAAATGTAGAGCATGTAGAGACACCATTTTTTTCTCAGTGTTGGTAACATCTGTGGAAACATGATAAAATGTTGTACATGTTGACTCCAGGTCTTCATATATTTTGCAAATCCTGATTTATGGCATTAAAACTGTGTCCAGATGACATTTCTTAGTTCTCTCTACTTCTCGTCATGGTTGTGCTATTTCCATAAAGCTACAGGACTTTATATTGCAGTGAAAAATTTCCCCACAGTGAGTAAAAATGTGACAGGAGCAAAAAACACCCCACAACTGCTTGGAGTTCAGAGGGTTAACCGGCGCTGAATCAAGTTCAAGTGATAATTGAAGTCTGAAACTTCGCCAGCGACAAGTAAACCTCTGTGGCTCTGTCTTTATCTCTGTCTCACCAGGCTCTGCTGTTGGCTCCACTGTAAGCCTTTCCCCTCTTCTCCTGTTCAACTCTCCCTTTATTCCTGCACGTTTGCCTCCATTTCCATCATTCATGTCATGTTTGATCCATCTTGTCTCTCTCCAGAGGAGCTCAAGAGGCAGACGGCGGCGCTGGATGGTGCCCAGACCGAGCTGAGCTCCATCCAGACCCAGCTGGCTCAGGCCCGGGCCGAGATAGAGACCATCAAAGCAGTGGCCACCGTGTCGGAAAACACCAAACAGGAAGCCATTGACCAGGTCCGCAGCCAGTGGCAGGAGGAAGTGGCATCACTGCAGGCCATCATGAAAGGTCAGTTGCTGTTACAGGCACACTGCAGTGAAAACCTCTGTTGCTTATAATTTGGAATATATATAGAAAGAGCGATATTAAGTTGCACCAAATTTTCCCTGGTTTCTGCAAAATTAAACCACTTTGAACACACAGTACATTCTCCAACCTCATTTAATGCTCTGAGCTGGTTTCTGACTGTTAATGAAGTTGTCAAGGTGAGGCTAATTTGATTGTCTGTGCAGCAGTGGAAAGTGTGAGAGAGAGCTGATTGTTTTTGGCAGTGTCTGCAGGTGTGAAAAGTGTATTAGGTTTTTAAACATGCTGCTTAATGTCAGTGGACACAATGAACTGATGTGAATTTGGGTGAGTGAAGAGCGCAGAGAAAAACATCTGGTAACTGATCATGTTTATTTTATTTGAGACGGTATGAAAAGAGCTGATGTAGTGACATGCACAGACATGTTACTGCAGTCACTTTGACTTGTAATAGTAGGAAAAGCACAGGTGATGCTTATAAGAATAATGACAGCTCCATCAGAGTTTTTCCAGGAGCACAACATAAAGTCTGTGTTACCTTACTGACAGCAATCTATGCATTTTACTGTTATTTCTGACCATTTGATAAATCAAGATGTTCATTATGCTTGAGTAAAAGATATGCCAATTAACAAATCATGACTTGAAAGCCTTGTGTGACGCAATAAGGATTCTTCCTCTAAATAATAAATAAATGAGATGCTATTTTTCTATCATGAATTCTACTGTTTCTATTGTTGAGTTTTTGCACTTTCTTCTGCAGTAGTTTAATGACTGGAGAATTGCTGTCTATCTAACATTGACATAGGAGCAGTGAATAGAAACACATATTAATTATCCCCAGGAGCTTCAGTAAAAAGCAGTTGGACTCATTCAAGAACTTGTGAAGCAGCTAAAAGAGAAGTCCAGTTGCTTTTTACTGGAGCTTTCCCAGATTTCCATGATTCGGATGACTGAGAATCTACACAGACACATTAATTTGGATTTTCTTTTGTAGATTTTCTGCAAATTTGGTTAAATTTACTTAACATTTGGATGCAAACTAATGTGACTGACCAAAGCTTTGCAGAACCAGTGAAAATTAAGCCATCATTCATTTTTTATAGCTGTGCCTTTTCTGCTGTTACATGCAAACAACCTTTTAACAGAGTGTGAGGACAGTGTTGTTGTCTTTACACTGTACAATTAGGGGCTGCCACACACTAAAGACAAGTGTGGTAAGCTGATGAGCACTGACAGAAGATGGTAACATTATCTCGCATCTGATTTTATATTGGCATCATAGCGCTTGTGTTTATTGCACCGTCTGTCCTTAAATGATATCACGAACTCAGATTTTCCACAGATTTTATTTCAATGTCTTGCTCAGGGTGTCATGCAGCTAATTTGTAAGATTGTGCTTTGTAATGGAGACAATGTCTGTGCCTGAAATCTTAAAAAAAATAAAATAACCGGAAGCAGATTTTAAAAAGAGATTAAAGAAAATAAGTTGTATCCAGATTTAATTATCGCAAATTCATGAGCAGGTTTATTTATATAGGACCCTAACCTTCGCAAAGGTTACAAATGTTTAAAATATGTCTTAGATAAGACATGCAATACAAACTTGATTAATTAAATTAAATTGATAAACAGTTCAGTACAAGTGGACTGACATGCACACAGATTTATAGAAAAAAATCTGATTGACTATTAACAACTAAAATAATAAAAGCATGCGATAAAGTGTACAATAAAAGATTAAATAAATTAAGATTAAGTAAATTAAAATACAGACAAGATTACTTAAAACAGTGGGAAAAAAACAGTTTTCAGAAAGTCGATGTTGAAAAAGTTTTGGCAGCAATTTTAATATTTGAGTAAACCATAAATGTGTTGATTCAGATTCTCAGATGTAAATATTCTGCATTTCTTCACATTTTATAGTGTTATAGTATCATTTGGTATAAATTGCTTTCACAAAACTAGCATTTAAAATATGTTTTTATGCATTTTTACCATTTTATTGCAATAAATCATCAGAATACTGTGAGACTTATTGATTATGACAATAATTCTTCCTGGTTTGTGTCTTCATGCCCATTTGGAGAAAATATTCAAGGAAAAACTGAAAAAAAAAGAAATATAATGCAGAAGTTCGAACATTATAAACAATAAGAATGCCTTTTCTTATCCACTGTTAAAAAACAAAGCAGATTTCATGAATTCAAGCTTGTTTAAATGACTCATTGGGTGTGTTTTTTGTTTCATTTTGTGTTCCCTGTGTGTCACCCCCCAGACACAGTGTGTGAATATGAGGTCCAGTTCCACCAGCGCCTGGAGCAGGAGCGAGCCCAGTGGAACCAGTACCGAGAGGCCATGGAGAGGGAACTGGGTGATCTGAGACGCCGGCTCACCGAGGGTCAGGAGGAGGAGAATCTGGAGGATGAAATGAAGAAGGTAGGCGTCTATTTTTCAATATTACCATGTACAATTTTGGGATTGTATTTGCAGTTATAGAAGTATTCACCAATGTTTTCAGAGCTGAAAAACAGATTTTTTGTGCTGATCTGGAGTCTGAAGTTCCTGCGTTTCCCCTCAAGCTTTCCCCCCAAAATGTGCCAGATTCTTGAAGCCAGCTGGACTTGTTATGGTGTGTTGACCAATACTGGATTTCGCAAGCGTGCAAACAAAGATTCCCGACCTCACATCCCAGAAAAACAGCAGTTACAGTGTGGATATATTCTTGAATAAGGCTGAATATGTGGGTGCGTGGTGATTAAGAGAGTGATTTACATCACATCCTTCAGGTTTGATTGGATCGCTCAAAAGCTGGCGATGAATGCAGAGCGATACAGAGCCGTGATGACTGTTGGCCTCCATCCACACTTCCCTCACCCACGTCGTTAGATCGAGTTGTAGACAAGAGAGAAATTAATAAATTACAGCACACGTTTTACAGAGAGAGAGAGAGAGATCCAAAAACACACTGTGATATCTCATCATCACGAATCACACAAGATTTGACCCCCAAGTTCAACATCTCACAGGGATATTGTTCACAGATATTGATATATTAACACATTTTTTAAATCAAAAGATAGCTTTACTTTTTACTTGAGAACTCCATCAATTTTACAAGCTAAGATGCGCTTACAGGTGAGGAGGAGGAGGATTTGAATCGGCATCATTTGAAAATAAAAGCAATCAGGAATAGAGGCTAGAAAGACGGGAGCAAACCGAACCTCTGCAGGTTGCTTCTCATCGTCATCAAATTACCTCAAACACATTGTGCTACAGCTTTTTTGCTGCTTGATACAGAAGGAAAACATGCATGGCTCTCAGTTTACATGACATGACTAATCTACAAGAGAAGTCTAATTTAGTCCGATATAAGTGTTCTTGGATAAACCAAACTGCTTTATCCAGCTTTCTTTAAGGTTATTTATTTTCTATACAGATACACTTTCCTACAAATGAATAATTCTTTGCAAATAGATTTATTCAAGTCATCTGGGGAAAGTTCCTGCCCCCCCCCCCCCAAAATGCAGTGCAACTACTAGCTATATTCATGCATGCTCCATAGAAAGAAAAATGCACAATGCAAATTTAAAATAAAATACTCCACATTACAGACATATTTGTTC
>NW_007578004.1:163832-174131 GCF_000690725.1 Stegastes partitus | reverse complement strand
ATACTAAAAGACACAGTATTGTAAAACAGTAGAATATTCTGCCTGTGATGCATATCTTTGTTGTTGTATGCATTAAGGGACCAAAAACGAAGCTATTTTGTTCATTATATATTTTTTTAATGAATCGGTTATCAGAATTTGTTTCTGCCAAACTTTGGAATCGGCATCGGCCTCAAAATATCCATATTGGTCTTGCCGTAATCATGTGTCTGACATTGTTATAGCAGTGCTTTTGTACTAATTTAAGTTCTGTCTCTTCTGTTTTGCTGCCATATGTGTATGTGAATTCATCCAAGAATGTTTTTGTGGCTCAGAGTGGAATCAAAGCACATCAACAGACTGTAACCTGTAGTTCTTGTGTAGCTGTACATATGTTTGCATTTTTAACAAGGGTATTTGAAACCCTTCAAAGGCCCAGGAGGATGCGGAGAAGCTGCGTTCAGTAGTGATGCCCATGGAGCAGGAAATCGCGACGCTGAAGGCCAAACTGACCACAGCTGAGGACAGAGTGAAGGAGCTGGAGGCCTCGAAGGTTAGTCTATATAATGTATTTGTGCTTCATTCATTTGAAAAAAAATCTTTGCATTTCTATATAGAAGTATTACAGTGCAGTATTATTACTATTTTATAACATTTTGATGAAGCGTTCATGCATAAATTGGTCATTTTATTTCAGTCTAAGCAAAAAAAAGAAAGGAAATAAAATTAAAAGGCGCCTTGAATCATAAGTTGTCTGGTGGAGACAAATAGGCAACAAGTTCACTGCAAAACCTTGAGTGTTTACAGCTTGTTCTGCTGCCTTAAAGTGGCCAAAACAATCAGCTCCTAACAGAGAAGTGTCTGTTCCAGAATTTAAGCTTGAAATTAAGTAAATCTGAATTTTCTTTTACAGGTCAAGGAGCTCAATCACGTTCTTGAGGCTGAGAAGTCGTGTCGTACAGATCTGGAGATGTATGTGGCCGTGTTGAACACTCAGAAGTCTGTCCTGCAGGAGGATGCAGAAAAACTACGGAAAGAGCTCCACGATGGTACTTCCTCACACTACTTATGAAATTACAGTTGTCAGAAGTATGTCTACTATTGTCAGAAAAAAGCTCAGTTTGTTTGCTTCTTGTAGAGACTGTATGTGTGTGTCTGAATCGTGGAAACATTCACACACACTCACACACACACACACACACCGACACACACACACACACACAGAGATGTTCTCTGCTGTGTTTCTGTAAGTAAACCTCTCCTCTCTGGTTCACCTCTCTCAGTCTGTCACAAGCTGGAGTTGGAGCGGCAGCAGCACAACCAGCTAAAGCACACGTGGCAGCGAGCCAATGACCAGTTCCTGGAGTCTCAGCGCCTCCTCATGAGGGACATGCAGAGGATAGAGAGCGTGTTGTCCTCGGAGCAGCTCCGCCAAGTGGAGGAGATGAAGAAGAAGGACCAGGTACATGCAGCAGCAGTGTTGTAAAACTCTAGTTTGCTGTGTGTGGAGTGATAAGGGTGCAGCTCCAGAGAAACTGGCTTTCAGAACTTCAGTTTTCGGTCTGTGGGTTCAGCTAGAGGGTTGACAGATAATTTCGTTTTGTCTTTCCAGCTGTGAAGTGTAATCTTCTGAGAAGTGGTTACATTTGTAAGTTAACGGGTTGATATGTTGCGTGATTGGAAGGGAGAAAAGGTCTCCCGATGCTGAGGCTTAGTATGCTGTTAGCTGGTTCACAATCTTTCAAAGGAAAACAGAATAAAGCCAAAAATCGTGAAGCTGATCATCTATCAGCAGTGTGGATGTGCATCACTATTCATAGATCCATACAGGACAGTTTGGGTTTGTTGTGCACTGAGGTGTAGGATCCTGTTGCAGGTCATGCAAAGTGGGGTGTTATCATATTTCCAATTACTGCAAAACTCTTGAAAAGGGGTGAGGTTTGAACATGTTGCTTAATTCTTAATCGTTGTTGTTTTAGTGTGAATTCTGCTGGTCTTAGACTGACATTGGAGAATTGGAGGTCACTCTTTTTTCTTTTTTCCCCCCCCCAAGTTATTTTTTTGGCCTTTTTTATATAGGACAGTCAAGAGAGAGACAGGAAAGTGGGGGAGAAGAATGGGGGAAGGAATTGCAGCAAAGGGCCATGAGCGGGATTCGAACCCATGGATGCTGCGTCGGGGATTGTAGCCCCTGTACATGGGACGCCAGCTCAACCAGTTGAGCTATAGTGGCTACCCAGATGTCGCTCATTTTTGCGAGGTTTAGACACAATATATGCAAGACAGTGGCCCGACCTCAGTGATAGGGCTGGACCCAAATAGCCAAATAGCCGACTATTCATTCGCTGTGCTGGAATAGGGATATCAATTTTGATCTCAAATATCCGCCGCCACCGCACCACACCCCCAAACATTTGGGATATACGTCATTAATTTGGCCGAATATCTGGAGAACAGAAATTGCTATTCGGACCAGCCCTACTAAGTGATGTAGGGTGTTAAGACCAAAAATAAGTGTAGGGCACGACAGTTGATTCCTTTATCATTTTACCTCCATATCCATGTGAAAGTAATAATAATAATAATAATAATACATTTTATTTAATAAGGCGCCTTTCACGGCACTCAAGGTCGCCTTACAATAAAAGCAATACAACATACAATGGAACTCAGAAAAAATACAAATACAAATACAATTTAAAAAAAAAAAAACAAAAAAAAAACAAGCAGAGCAATAAAACACAGTAGATTTTGATCCAATGCCAGAGGGAGTCTTCTTCAACTCAGTAAGGCAAACTAATTAGTAGGGCAGTAGTGACCCAAAGAAGATCCTTGTTGACTAAAGTCATGGCTACTGTTCAACCAATCAATTGGTGGTGGGGAAAAAGAAAGATCTGCATGTTATGTTTAGATCAACTGAATTGGCCACAGAGAGAACTCCTACCTGCCTACCTACCCATTATCCTTACAGAATTAAAAACAATCATAAAAAAACTTGTGTTTGCAGCATGTTAGCTTATTTTAACCTGGCAATTTTATGTGACATATGGAATGATAGTAATAGACTTGGAGCAGACCAGCATACACCTACCAGTGTTCGTATAATTTCTGAATAACTGTTGATCCCAGCACAAGAGCTACTGAGAAATATGACACGGACAAGTTAGCCTGCTGTTTCTAGATGATCCGCCATGTTGAACTGTAAATGGTATTTACATAAACATCCCATAGACAAAGTGTAGCAAAATAAAAATGTAAATGTATACAATGGCTGCTTTCTTTCCTCCACAAGACTAAAAGGAAATGTATTATGGAAGCAAGATATCCTAAAATCTCAAAATGCATGAAAAATATAATTTTTTCCTCCAGTGTTTCACCTTAATTGGAGGTTGTGTGCTCTGTGTTCAAAACCAGAAATGTAAACCTGTGGGAAGTCATGTTTGTAAAGTGAGTGAACAAAGGAGCTCAATGTAGTTCAGTTCAGTTCACAAAGACCTCAGCTGTAAACATATAGTCAGAGTTTACGTACGAGATGATGTCAATAAATCTCTGAAAATGCAGAATTTGTGGCTGAGCTGTTGTGTGGTTGGAGTTACATTGCATGTGTATCTACTAAAGTGTCCTGAGTGTAAATCGAAGTTTAGTAGATGAAGAAATGTGTGACAAATAAGGATTAAACATGTTTTTTTTTCCTCCACTGCAGGAGGAAGATGAGAAAGAAAGGCTGAGCCAAGTGAAGGACCTGCAGGAGGACGATGGAGGAGACAACACAGAGCCTCTGGAGGACCTTTTACTCGGGCTGAGCGTTGAGGAGGTACGAAAGTCTTGTAATCAGATACCTCCCTCAGAGAGAACAGAGCAGCCTGTTGTTATATTACGTCATATTATATTCCCTTTGAGTAATGTGATCTTCACCTTCACTTTTGTCCTTGTGTGTTGTGCAGCAGCCCTGTGCTGAAAGCTGCACAGTCTGAAAAATGTGTTTTTGTGTCATTCAGAAGTAAAAGATTTATGTTTCTTGCTGTTTTGTCTTCATCTCTTAGTAGCTGTGATTTCACACAAAGCTGCTTCTTTTGTTTAGAAGCTCAGTGGGAGAGGAAATGTTGGCACTTTTTCAATAACATAATATAAAAGGGGGTTTTTGGTTTAACTTGTCAAATCTCAGTACACAGTTTTATTGTCATAAATAACACAAAATATTCCGAAAGAAGTTTTGAATCCTGATGAAAATATGCTTTCCTCTCTGACCCGTTCCGAATGTAAATGCATTACCACTGTCAGTTTATTCCTGACTTTGACTAAATTTGGTGGTCTTTCACTTTGTGGGATCATGATGACTAATAAAATCTGTTTCTGGATTTGAGAAATTTTGGTTGCAGTTTGAACAGTTCCCCAGTCTGATTCCCCTCCTGGCTGTTGTCCAAAAGATCTGTTAGACGGCAGTGAGCGGGATTAGAAACTGGATTATTGTTCGGCTGTTTTTATTAGACAGTCACGGGAGACACAGACAGAAAATGTGGAGAAAGAGAGCAAAAGTGACATATTTTAAAGGTCTCTGCTGTGTGGCCGCCTGACCTGGATTTAATATTGGAATAATATTTAACATATTGGGACCTCAGTGGTCTTGATAGACACTGCTGTGGTAGCAATGAAACTTATCTTGCAGAATATTTGTATAAAGACACAATAATGTCCTGTCTTCTATAGCTCCACATTGTTCTTCTGCATTTCTCTTTTTGTTTTCATGTAACGATCGTCTGTCTGTTGACTCTGTGTGAGACAAGATTAATTTTGGCTTTGTAAAAAACTCAATTAATGGTTGAGTCATGTTTAGTTTCAACACGTTTAGTTTTGTGCTTGACTGTATTTCCTCTCTTTGCAGTAGAGGTCAACCAATGTGGGTTTTTTCAGAGCTTTGTTTACACCTGCATTGTTTATATTCTTGTTTCTTTGCTTGCAGTTTATTTTTCCGTGCTATTTTGTTGTCTTTGGTGTATTGCCACAATTATAGATTAGAATTATGTTCCACCACTGACAGGAATGTGTGTCTGTGTGCACTGGAGTAACTGGGATCCATTCATAAAATAAGTCCTGCATAGAGTGTTTGACCACTAGTACTTTTAAAACATGTGCTGCAGGTTAACACAACATACAAGATTATTAAAAACACAACGTGTCTACTCAGTTATTGTTATTCAGCCAAAGTGTTTTGCAATAAAGAAAAATAAGAAATACTGATAAATTAATGATACATTATCAATTTATTGTGTTATTTTTAAGTTATGTTTGCCCACTGTGCACCTGCAGCAATCTAAAGCTGGACTCACTTTGATCATTAGGGCGAATCAGACTTTGAACTAAATCTCCTTTTACTTCCAACTGTTCCTGGTTTAGTTGACTGAAATGCTTTAATTCAAGTTTTATTAGTTTACTAGCATTGCCTTTTATTATTTTTATTGTTATTGTCATCCAAGTTGCTTATCTGTGTGCTTGCTTCTTATATTTTTAGTACTCAGCCACATTGTAAATGAGGCCCCTTTACCTCACTGTACTCTGAGTTTTGATAGAAATTGAATGAATGAATATAAATTTAGCTAAGTGATTAAAATCTTAAGGTTAAGACCCTAAAACAATATATGCAAATTATATTTATTCTTCTCTTCTCAAGAGTTAATTAATTGTGAAACTGTAAAAGGAGGTTTTGTTGCTTTTTCAGGCTTTATAGTGGCACCTTGTTTATAATTTTCCCTCTTTTTCTTCCAGCCTCACGCCAACCATAGTGCCCACGGCTCTATGCACTCCTTAGACACTGAGGTGGTGGCGGGCGGCCCCTCGGACCCCTACAAGGAAAACCTGCGGAGAGTCCAGTCAACGGACAGCCTCGGCTCCTCGCTGTCTGCCCAGCAAGGCCTCGGCGGCCACAACCACAAGGCCAAGTCGGCCAGCCACTTGGACGAGTCGGACTTTGGGCCTCTGGTGGGGGCCGACTGCGGCGTGACAGACAGTAGTTTTGGCGAGACTTCGTCCATCAGCTCAATCAAGCTGACGGCGAGTCACTTCCTGCTGACTAAGGACCAGGAGAAGGCGATCAAAGCCATGACGCCCGAGCAGGAGGAGACAGCATCGCTGCTGTCCAGCATCTCTCACGCCCCCGACACAGCGTATTTGCCGCCCGCAGGCTACCGACTCGTCAGCGACAGCGAGTGGAACCTGCTGCAGCAAGAGGTGAATCACCGCACAGCTTCAACAGTCTGAACGCTGCAAGGGCTGAATGTGGTTAAAACCTATTAATGGTTATGACAGGACATTATATTTTACAGCTCTGGGTAGGGTTCAAGCTTTTACTGCTTTATCTCCTGGCAAAATTTTGGTCTTGGCACAAATTATGTTTCATCTTAATATCAGAGCAGCAGATAATCAGTCATAAAGTGGTGTTTATTGTGGGCGGATTTCTTGACTGTTCTTTCATACGTGTTTGTTAAATTTCATATTTCTGGAAAAAGCAGAATATTTTTCTTACTTTTTTTTTTCTTTTACAGCAAATGTTTTTAACAGTCAAAGCAGGTCTATGTAAGTGATCTAAATGAGGTTATTAATGTGTGCAGTGCCAGGGAAAGAAAATCCATCACATGCATCCATTTCTGGGTGATATTTTGATAATTGGAGGAAGAGGTGCATGTTGTGAGATTAATCTTTAGCATTTGATGCTTCATCTTTTGCAAATACCTCTCTTAAGTCAGCTATAATGCTCTGATTTAGTGTATAGTGTGTTTAGTTTAGGCCACTTGTTGAACTGTCTGCATAGTTAGAGATTTTGTCTCCAGCTGCCGTTTTAGCGTGAAAAATAATTGGAAAATAGAGCTGGAGGTGGAAAGCTGTTCAAGTCTACTGCAGAAACGAGAGTTTAAAGTCAGACTGCAGTGGTTGGCTGCAGGCTGTAATGAGATTTGGTGATGGCATCTTTGTTTTATTATATAATATCCTTCAGTTTACAGCCACACCAGTGCACAAAGACACTCGAACACATGTGCTGCAGGTATTTCTGAAGGAAAAATTCCAGGTTTTAGTGATAATTTCAAGGAAAAACGTCGTAAAAGAAAACTAACACCACCTTTTGACCGATCTATTAATATCAAAATGTCACAATCAGTTTTTTATGTTTTATGGATTGTTTTCAGTTTGCATACATAAAGTAGAAAAAAAAAAAAACATTAAAATTTGCAGCACAATATTGCATTATATTAGGTGTTATATTATAATGTGTTGCATGGTTTTCTTGCTGTTCTGCCACCAGGTGAAAAATGCAGGCAGGAAGCTCGGTCGACGCTGTGATATGTGTTCTAACTACGAGAAGCAGCTGCAGGCAATTCAAGGGCAGGAGGCTGAGACTCGAGATCAGGTTTGTGTCTTTAAAGTCTTGCTGTTACTTTCTGTCTACGGGAGTCTTTGCTGACATGAAAAAGCAGAAAATGTTAATTGGAGCGGTTCTCCATCATGCTCTCTTCCAGGTGAAGAAGCTGCAGGTGATGCTGCGGCAGGCCAACGATCAGATGGAAAGGGCGATGACTGAGAAACAAAACCTGGAAGATTCAGTCAAAGTCGGCAACGAGGAAACTGCTGCTAAGGTATGGACATGATGAATGTAACAGTAGATGATTATCTTGCCTCGTTTCTCTGTAGACATCTAGTTTACTGCTTCACTGACGGGTAGATTTAAAGGCTTAAAACCTGCACATTTCATTCCAGTATGTTACTCTCAAATTAGAGTTTGTAGGATAGTAATTATATGTAGTATATGTAATTACGCAATTGCATTGTTTCATATTTTTATTTCAAAATCAAATAGTTGCTCAGCTGTACAGAACAAAAATACCCAAAATACAAATTTACTGTCTTTAATCATAGGAAAAGTAGCAAAACCTCACATTTGAGAAGTTAAAACCAATGAATTTTGTCATTTTTGCTTGAACCATTACTGAAACCATTAATTGATCAGCTGTAAATTTGAAGCAGGAAGGCAGAATAAAGTTCTATGATTAATAAAAGACTGTCCTTTAAACTTTCCCCTCCCTTAACATTCATCTGAATGCAGCAGGTGTGTCAGCAGTCTCTAATTTAAATGACTTGTTGTATTGCGAAAGTGTTTAGTGGTTACCTTTATTGTTTTTGTTTTTTTTTAGCAACTAGAGGGAGGGTAATTGCAATATAAACACACAAACTTCTCTTATTCTTGTGGTAGTCAAGAAGGCTGGTTGTATCTCTAGAATGTCAGTGTTTCAGAGACACAACATTTAAACACAACTTAAAAGTGTGTCTCACGTGTACGTCACTCAGGAATTTCCATTCCCACCAGTCCTCTCTAATTAACAGCAGATTACCGCGGCAACAGCAGCCTGAGTCATCATCTTTCTATTCCAGCAGGTCTGACAAAACTAGTGCCTGCAGCACTTCCTGTTTTCAGTTTTCCTGTGGGTGCAGTGATCAGCGGAGCCACGACTCTTCACACGACCATGCTGCTTTAATCTTACACTACTGTGACAAGAAACAACGATTTAATGAGAAAGTGTTTGCTGTTGATGGTCAACAGGACTGTTAGTGTTGACGTTATTCTCGCATGTAAACACAGAAAGTCTGCAACAGAGGATTGCTTTCATCATTTATGACCCGATAAATCATTGTTTCATTTATAAAATGTCAGAAAATGCCCTACATATTGTCCTGAAGTCCAAGGTGGCATCTTCCCATGCCACACGATTGCTTAAAAATTACTGCAGTCATTTATTAAGAAAGCACATTACTGACAAATTGTGTCAACTTTAAATCTAGGTAAATTTAATACAACTGCACACTAAAATCCTCTTCCTTACCTTAGTTTCACTTATATTGACTTTGCTTGTATGAGATGAGTTAAACAGTTCAACAACTGGAATGTGTATTCTGTAATTCTGGATATTTAATGGGAGACGTCTGAGAAGTATGAGATTAATTAGTAATTGTTTTATTGTCATTATATTGACGTCAGACAGCAATATAAGGACATTTATATAGAGCTTCTGAGGCATTAGAACAGTTAGAACAATTTGAAAAAAAACACAATTTAAGACAAACAAAACAGAATTAAATAGGTGCAATGTAAAAGTACTAATAATGTGGTTTTTAGCACGGTCTTTGAAGTTTGATGATTAAAAAAAACTATAACAGATTAACAAGAACAAATCAATATTTCAAGTAGAGTATTATTTTATGTCTTAAAACATATCTGGAGGGCATCTTTAATTATGCTTTCATGTTTAATCTTTTGATCTGCTCTAGTTGTTGATTATAGTGATTTCCCCCCAAATGACACATCTTGATAGAAAACACTGGTCTGCTGGACTTCCAATATGTCCAAAACTGTGAATTAAGCCTACAAAGAGATATTGTTCATTCTGGCAGAACAACACAATAGCTCTGTATTTTCCTCCCGTGAAAACCTTTTCCAGGCTCTGCTTCGTTACCAAACTGCCAGCAACATAATGGGACAAGAGCTGCTTTTAAGTGCGATGAGAGGAGCTGATGTGATTGGCCTTCCTTGTTAATAGTCCCCAGCAAACTGCTAACATGTCCACAGATAATGTGTGATAATGGATTCTTCCTTATCCAGCCTGAGCGGGTGCAGCACAGGCCTCCAGCAAAGTAAAACCACAAAAGTGTGCCGTTGCAGTGAGCCATCAGTCATGACAACACAGGCCAGTTTCTGCCTACGGTATGAAGGTGTTTTCCAGGGTTTACTTCTAAAAACTACAGTGCGTGGGAATTCAGTTCTCTCACCAGCAGGAATAAGGAAAATACTTTTTTTTTTTTCTAAATCCTCCTTTTTAGATCTGATAAAAAGCTGCGAGGATGCCGCAGTGCAGCTGAGAGCAGTTTTGTCAGTTCTGTGGTGTCACAACAAAAAATACATCTCAGTTTCTGCTCAGCAATCTCTGATTTACCTGAAGTGTTTATGGCATCCAATTTAAATATTTATAAAGGTATTTTTGAAGTTTTAGCTTGATGTATCAGATACTCCTTTATTGCTTGCTGACCCACTTTAAGCCTGTTTTTTTTTTTTTTCCCACACATTGATTATATGTTTGAGCAACAATATCTTAGGAACTTTTAAAGATAAAAGCCAGAAATTTTCACTTGTTTCTCAACATGTCGTTGATTCTGAATCTGAAACATTTGACAAATAAATCAAACAGGGTCTAATTATGGGTGAGTTGAAATACGAAAAAAAAAGTTAAAAGAAAAAGTTCTGTCTTTCAGCACACATTATTATTATTATTATTATTATTA
>NW_007578004.1:156438-163142 GCF_000690725.1 Stegastes partitus | reverse complement strand
CTTTGATTATGGGTGAGTTTAAAAGTGAGAAAATTAAGGCTGTCATAAAAAGTCCCATCTTGGAGCAGACATTGACAAGGTGATTATCTTTAATAGTAGAGATATTGCCATCCAAATATAGCCCCAAATTTTAGTGTGTAGAAAAACGTATTGAAAGTGAGTCGACGGACAGTTTAAAAATTTTAAAAAAGCGATCTTGACTACTTGATGTTACAATCTAAAATTAAAATATCCATAGTTTATGATTGTAAAAAAAAAAAAAGGTAAAGCAGATATCAGAGATGGTTAAATGAAAAGCCCCTGATGATTTAAGGTGGAATAATATCATTTTCTCCATTTCAGGCTCTGTCACGTTGATCACAGACTCATGACAAGTGTGATAAGGACTGTTTTGCATTTGTCGCTTTCTAACCCACTGAACTCACTGTCTGACACTGTTTGAAACCTGGAGACTGCTCATTCAAAGGCGGTGCATACACAACGAGGAGCTCAATGTTTAATTGAATTCTGTTGTATGTGTTCGTCCCTGCTTTCTCTCGTCTCACCAATGTGTGGTATCTGCGTTGTAGGTGTCCGCCCTCATGCAGAGAGTCCAGGAGTCAGAAACGCTGCTCGGTGCACTACAGCAGGCCTTCAGTGAAGCTAAGAGGAACACACAGGAGCAGATGGTGAGCAGCATATTCATCTGTTAGCTCTGCGTCGTCTGTTTCTGCCAGCTGTGTCTGGATCTGTAGTTCTCCATATCAGAACTGGCACGACTGCAGCCTCCCAAACAGGCACATCAATAGCAGACTCTTGCTCACTCCTCAGACATGCAGGCAAACTGAGCTGCAGCTCATCAGTACTGCCTCTCTAATATGTTTTAGTTTTAAAACGCATGACTTCTGCTGCGTCTGTTGTCGGTATTACTGCTCCGTTTAGGACCCCTAAAACCGAACACACCCTAGTTTAGTTAAAAAAAAAACACAGGATTGCTTTCTTGTCTTGATGGACAGAAATAAATGAGACTTTTGGAAACAATGATGCAGACATTCATGTTTGCTCTGCGAATAGGCTTTAAAATTTTTCCCCGGTTATTGATCTTTGCTGTCTTTATAACATGCAGATCTGTTAAGTTCCTACCTTTCTTGCCACTCAGGGCACAGCAGCTCACCTACGACTCTGCTCAGAAACTGTAAAACTACTGTAAACAATTTCAAGTTGTAATATTGGAGTAATTCAGCCACACATGTACAAACTAGAAACTGATTCTGAAGAAGAATGATGCACGTTTACAGGATTGTGTCCTTAAGCATGTGGTGTATGAAACCTTAAATGTGTTTTGCTGCAACTGTCAGCTGGTGGACAATTCTCAGCTCTCAACTGCTTATTTTGTTAATGATGTGTCTTCTTGCACGTAAAAACATGGACATGTTAACAAGTTTTAAAAAGTTGATTTTCGTCATGGGCCGTCTAATTGTTAGATGTCATTCTCTAATTCTCTGATACACAATTTTCCAGAGGAAAAATAAAGATATCCGCCTTGGTTTCAGTGGTTGATTCAGCTATGATAATGAATTACAGACTCTGCTGACCTTGTTGTCTGTTTGAGCTGCTGTTGTGCAGTTAAGGTCGTATTCTGTATTTCTTCCTTTCGTCATATTTTCTACAAATAGGCAACCTGATTCATGTTTACACCTGTATGTCTGTACATGAGAGGTCATTTGAGATTTGTGTTAATATGCATGGAAGTTAATTCTGAAACTGAACTAAACCGGGATTGTTTTTGATTTGAAATGCTGTTTCAAAAAAGAGAATTATTGTTTCAGATTTCCCTCTCTGCTTCTATGACAGTAACGTCACGATATCGCTGACGTGATAAAAGTTGTGGCCAACAGTTTTTTCACTTACATGCCAAAAAGCTGCATGTACAGAATTTTACATAATTCCAAAAAATTCTATAAGCTTTATTAAGTAAAGTTTCAAGTTACTATTAAACTATAGATTTTATCTAATTTAATCAACATTTTATTGAATATGAACAGAAAGGCTTCACATTGCAGAACTATATCATAACTTAATCATGTACTGATTACAAAATTATATTTTATTCACCTTCTGTTGCTTGTCTAGTGCCATCTTTCAAGTCTAGTTAAAATCTAAAAGATAAGGAAAAGGGTTTTGGTGATGTATTTTATAGACCATTTTCACCTTTATTTCTTGAGAAGACAGAGCTCTCTTGGCCACACAATTTGTTCCTCTACAAATGAAGTTAAATATGTCTAGAAGTTGCTCATCTGCTACAACAGACACATGAACAGATTTTCACATCCTAACATCATTGCCAAAGTTGCCATGTGCATTTCTATGTTTGGTGAGTACAGTTTTTCTGTCAGATCATCATCCAAAAGGAAAAACAGGAAGCACGTGAGATGGAAGTATTCTCAATAATGAATGTGCGCTGCGAGCTGTCTCAGCACATGCATCGATGTGGCTTAAAAGTGTGCAAACAGACTTGTCTTCCAGGGATGTGAGACATTCCTTTTGCTTCATTTGGCTTTGATGTGAAGAAGCGCGAGTCTTATTACTGTCATAAAGTCATAAAATATTAGCTCCGCAGGGAGAATTAGATGGAATGCAGGCTCCAAAAGCAGACACTGGCCGGTGAGTCACTCTTCACCCGGTGGTGAAGAGCTGCTGGTTCCGTATGGCAGGAGGTTAAAAAAAAAAACAGGGAAAAAAATGAAAGCTAACTGACACATGATGAGATGAAGTGATTTTACTTTGTTTGCTTCAGGCGGTGCTGGTGAAGTCGAGAGAGCAGGTGGCAGATGAGCTAAGCCGACTGCAGAGAGACAACGAGAGCCTGCAGGGAAAACACAGGCTGCATGTAGAACTGCAGCAACAAGAGGACTTCCAGATGCCCAACACTGTGCAAGTACGTGAAGCTTCAGTCGCAGCTTCCAGACAACCCCAGCATCGATCCGCGAAATGCATCTGAAGTAGCAGACGTCGAAAGGCTTGTCAGATAAGATAAGATAAGCCGTTATTACTTTCACAGTGAGGAAATTGGCAGTGTTACATCAGCAAACATGAAGAGAGCAGAAAATAAACAAAACAAACAAAAATATATTATATTCAGATATTGCACAAAACATATTCTTCTGAGTGTGGAAAATAACAATCCTACACAAATCACTGGTGTAGCAGTAGAAATAATGATAAAAGGTGTTGATATTGCACAAATTTTATTTATTACACAATTCTTTCTCAAGTAGAAAATTTCTGATTGCACAAATTCTTTTAAATATAGAAAATTTGATGTTTCACAGAATCTTGAAATGTACAAAATATTTATAATGCACAGGTTCAGTGTGTTGACGTGCGAGATTATCATTTTGTTCACTTTTTTCTGTCCTTTTTTGAAGCCAATTTTTAATTATTTTAATTTTGTCAGGTTCTTTTAAGCTCTTCTTGCCAATTATAGTTTGGTAATAGTACTGAATCTCAGTTCTGATATTATACTGGCACCAGTATCACATCATTTGGGCTGGTTTTTATAAAATTTTATTAAATAAATCAATGAGATTCAACTAGATTGAGCAACATGATATTTATTAAAAGATTATATAAAGCATCAGATATAAGTTTAATTAAGGGTTCTATGTGTAAGAATGTGAAGTAATAATTGATTTTTTTTTGTTGCCAGTGTGCTAGCAGGCTATAATGTCACCTAAAAAATGAAACCTTGCTCCAATGTCTTGGTTGCCTAAAAAAGCCTCTGATTTCTGTGTAAGAATGCAGGGTGATTTTTCCATGAAAATTCCAAACGATCTGACGTTTATGCTCATTCCTGAGTGTTTTGCTTCATTGTCTCTTTGCTTAGAAATAGAGTTAACTAACTTCTACAAATCTACAAATGATAGTCCATCAGCAGAGTCCCACACAAACACTACATAAGCACAAAAGACAAAAAAAAAGAGTTTTACCTAGTAAACTCATCTGGCAAAACGTGAATGTGACCAAAGTTGTTGGAGAAATCTACATTGTAGTGATACTCGTTTTATGGAGGGACTAAACGGGGGGAAAAAAAACTGTTAAAATATAGCCTTTCATAGCAAGACCTGCCTCCTCGCTTTGTTTTAGCACTGAACAAGCACTAAAGAGTCAAATAAAGTCTATAGTCTCAAATAAAGTTTATTGCCAAACTATTGTAACAATATTAAAGAAGGGCAGAGAAATTATCGCCAAAAAATGATGTAAACAATCCAGGTTTAGGCATTCACAATAAGAGACTATTATATTTTGTTTGGGGTTTTTTTACATTATCTTTAGCTAATATTCCACAAAGTATTTTTTTAAATTTAAAGGTCCCTTAAGTGTGTTAAGGGTTTTCTGAATGTTGCACCGAAAAAAACATTTAACCTGCAGGCTAACTCAGCACGACACCCTGTGTTTCCATGGTAATGATCAATGACACCTGCTGACCTCTGATGCCACTAAATGACAACAAAAAAGAGAGAAAAATAGAATTTGTGTTTTTTGAGTGTCGCTGTGTGACATTAATGAGAGGTTTTTAGAGCCTTTGAAGCTTCCGTCCTTTTGTGGATAATTAGGGTCCGAGCACTAACAGTGCAAGGACCCTATTGTAACTCTTGTGATAATTTTTGTACTGACTTTTGAAATGTGATTTTGAGGGCCTAAACATGCACGAAAACTCCCCAAAATTGCCACACACATCAGGACTGGCAAAAATTTTGATATTTTAAGCGAGTTGGACATGTCAATGCCAAAATGGCTCCACAGTGCCACCTTGAAAATTTCAGCAGAGTCCCATCGAAAGCACGTTTGACCTAGACCTACCTAATTTGGTTGGTATATGGAGGATGTCAGGACGAACAAAAAGTCATTGACAACCATACCCGAAACCCAACAGGAAGTCCACCATTTTGGATTGTTTGTTTGTCCAACCTGAGCTAACTCCTCCTAGGGGGTAAGTCACAGAGCGTTGAAATTTGGGCAGCATGTAGAAGGTACAATGAAGTCAAAATCATGTGCAAAGGTCACAGGGCGTGGCCACGGCGGCCCTCTGATTTTTGATCATTCGCCATGAAAGAGGAAGTACTGTGTACCTACCCTGTACATGCTCCAGTCTGCCTCAAACTTTACATATTTGATCAGACTGCTGTCCTGATCACATCCATATGCCCAAATCCATTCACAGTCATAGCGCGACCTATTGGTAACAGGATGTTTGAGGCATTACACTTCCATGTGCCATTGCTTCAAACTTTGTGATATCATTCTTAAAATTGGTCAGCTAAGTCTTCCCATGTTGACGATGCTACAGTGCAAAGCTTTTGCATTTTCAACCAACGGTGTTGCCATGACAACGCATAGTTGTTGTGACACGGAAAGGACTTTTTGACAGCTTTGGAATGCTCATAAACTCACTAAAATTGTCATTCAAGCCACTATCAGCTCAACCACAGACAATGTGTGTCTGTTTGGCAAAATGGCTCTATAGCGCCCTCTGCAGCAATTTATCCAATAGCCCCCACAGGACGGTTAACTGACGTTTACAAAATTTGGTTGGCATATGTAACACATCAGGATGCACAAAAAAGCTTCTTGGATCCATACCGTAAACTTAACAGGAAGTCCGCCATTTTGAAATAACTGCAATTTTTTGTGATTTTTGTCATATTCAAGAGCGAACTCCTCCAAGGGGTTAACTCCTACATGTCTCAAATTTGGTCAGCGCATACAACAGGGCTTGATGATTAAAAGTTATCAAAACGCTCCGCAGAAGTCTGAGGGATTGGCAATGGCGGCCCTCTAAATTATGATGATTCGCCATTAAGAAGGAAGCATGTCTAAAGACCCTGTACATGCTCCAATCTGCCTCAAACTTTACATACTTGATAACAGTCCTGCCCTGATGAAATCCATATGCCAATATCCATAGTCATAGCGCCACCTGCTGGCAACAGAAAAGCATGTGTTTTACACTTTCATGTACATTTGTAACATCTACTACGGCCAGCACATTTCACCTACATACATGAAATTTGCTGGACATATGCAGCACATCCAGATGAACAAAAAAGCCTGGTGGTGCCATTCACCTAAACCCAACAGGAAGTCTGCCATTTTGGATTTTTTGTTTCTCCACCCTGAGCACACTCCTCCTAGGGGGGTAAACCACAGAGCGCTGAATTTTGGGCAGCATGTACTGTCAAGTACTATTTGAAGGCAAAAATTTCTCAAAAGCTCTGTATTTCGTTGAAGGGTAAAACATGACAGCCCTCTGATTTTTGATCCTTCGCCATCACAAAGGAAGCATGTCTAACGACCCTGTACATGCTCCAATCTGGCTCAAACTTTACATACTTGATCACAGGCCTGCCCTGATGAAACCCATATGCCAATATCCGCAGTCATGGCGCCACCTGCTGGCAATAGGAAAGAACATGTTTTGCACTTTTATGTGCTATTATTAGCAGGTTGACTGTACTAACCTCAAATGGAATGAGGTGAGCCTTTAGACTTTGATAATGACTCATAACAAAAATTGTTAGTCTTCGTCAAGCGGCGTGTCCGTGGCGGCCCTCTGAATCACTCAGCCCAGTCCTGTGATGCTGGTTGACTGCAGCTTGCTCCTGCACTACTGAGGAGACACAATGAGGACTGAGGATTGAATGGAGTCAGAGCTCCATCTAGTG
>NW_007578004.1:135664-154918 GCF_000690725.1 Stegastes partitus | reverse complement strand
CTTTTCATCAAATGGCGTGCTGTTGGCGGCCCTCTGAACCACTCTGGCTGCAGCTTGCTCCTGCACTACTGAGGAGACACAGTGAGAACTGAGGATTGAATGGAGTCAGATCTCCATCTAGTGGACAAATGGAGCAATGACAGCATTCTGCACAACTGTGACACTTAATTGCATTTACTGTTATGAGAAAAGAGTTACAATTAGGTGATTGTCACTTTTCCCATAGCGCATTTCTGCCACAACCCCGACGTGTGCTGCATCCGACATGCGTGGAAGTACGAGGACCCCTCCAATGCCGCTTGCAGCTTTAATTAATATTTAGTCTTGCTGCATTTGTTTTCACTCTAGGCTTGGATGAGCCTGCTCGCTCATCAGGTATTTTTTTAAGAAAAACTGATCCAGAGTTCTGAGGCAAGGAGTTGTTAGGAGAGTCAGGCCTGCTTTGTGAAATGGATGAATTTAAGCATTTATCTGAAGTCTATTTCTCAAATTTTGGTTTAAGTGGTCCCCTGTGTATCTGAAATCTTATTTTCTGAATTTACGCAGGGTTTCACCACATCTTATGCAAATCATCTGCACCCAGGTAGACATGGTAACAAACAGGGATGATCTAGATTTAATGTGCTTCTGGGTGCCACGGCATGAGCAGTGCTGTCCCCATTTAATGCCGCAGAGAGTGGAAACACTGACACACAGAGTCACAGAGTATAATCCCTGCAGTGAAGTGGTCAGCTAATTGCTTCAGCTCTAACTCTTTTATGTCTCCACCAGCTCATATTCAGTGATTAACTGCAGCACTGTACATTTTAATCCATCTGACTCAAAGAAAATACCATATATATCTGTTTTACAGCTGTGTGCTGTCCTCCCCTCATGCACACATCTCCTCCCACACTGTTACTCTGAGCCTCTTGCCAACTTACGCAGTTTTAAAGAGTGGGCTCGTATGCTAGTGAAGGTGAAGGAGCTGTGATAATCCAGTGACATTTTCAACTTGGTGGTGGTTAAAAAAACCACACACACACGATCATTTAAATCTGATCTGTGTGAACCGTCCCCCTTCGGTTAGTGTGTGGACAACCTTATTGAGTTACTGTTAGATGCGGTTCAAAGATACCAGAAAGCACGTTAATTCAGTGGAGAACTGATTCTTTTTTCTTTTTTTTTTTTTACCTCCAAGATTCAGCAAATATGGAGAGATTTGATGCTACTAGAATACCAAGATTTCTGCACTGGGATGCCTCCTAAAATGTGATTAAGGTCTGAATTTGTGTGTAAACTCCTTCCTGATCTAACTACTCGTTAGTTTCAAAATTGTGTTGTTAAAACATGAAGAATGTCTTACCTTGTAAAAATGGCAGTAATGGGAAACATCTGTAGAGAATCCACTCAGAAGCCATCAACAGGGGCGACCTGATGGGTGAATGTTTAGAGGACAAGCCATGTTTGACTACCAGCCGGCCAGACCTTTGCTGCATGTCGTCCTCCTGCTCTCTTTCTCACTTTTCCTGTCTTATCTCCTCTGAAACTGTCAAATACAAAGGTAAAATGACAAAAGAAATTGCATTAAGAGGAGCCACTGCAGCATAAATTTTAAGGCTCCAAGTGATATATTCAACTTAACTACCAATCATCTGTAGCATACCTGGAATAAAATGTTTCCAATTTCTAATATTCTATATCTAAATATAAAAACGTAACCAATCTGCTTTATACTTGCAGTTGTTGGTAGATTATAATGTGTGTTTTTGGGAAATATGTAAACTCTTGTCAGCTTACCAACTAGCTACTCAGCAGTTACATGTGGTGATGGTGGTAGGTGTAACTACTAAGGGACAATAAATCTACAGCCCAAGCAGGTGTTAAAATGGTCCAGGCGTCTGAGGTTTGGATAACCAGTGAGACTATATGTCCATACATTATAACTAAGAGTAAAATTAACAATTTCAATGTTAAGAATAGTTCAAAAATACAATTTATTGTAACTTTTAAAGACACAAACCATCTTGTGAGCTGTTATCATACATGGGTTACTGCAACATTGACTGACTTCAGACTATGCAAATTTAAAATAAAAAAAAAAGATTTTATAGTAATACATTTATTTTTGTAGCGGCTTTTTAAAAATACTGTTTGGACAAAAGTGGTTTGACAGACAAACCAAAAAAAAAAGAGGATACTCAAGTCAAATCAAGTCAAAGTTTATTTATAGAGCACATCTAAAAACGATCACAGTCTACCAAAGTGCTGTACATAATATATCATAAACACTATAGTAAAACAAAGTATACTAAGAAGTCTTTAAAAACAAAATTTAAAACAAGAGAAAGTGAAAGAGAATAAAAAAAGGGATAGAGAAAGAGAAAGCCAAGATTGCTCGCCTATCTGGGAGTGAATGCCAAGGAGAAAAGATGTGTTTTTAGGAGTGTTTTAAAATTTTCAATTGACTGTGCTGCTCTAACCTGGAGAACTCAGGAATATTACACAGAAAGCTAGTCAGCCCAAACAGAAAGGGGGGGAAAAAACAAGTAAAAAGTGGAGGTTTTTTTTTAGCACAGTGAATGTTACAAAATGTAAAATACAGAATTGTAATGTAAATAAATTAACAAAACAAATGCCAAATATTATAAACAAAATAATAAAAGCACAAAAATACAGATAGAATGGATAAAAGCAAAATAATAAATGGAATAAAAGAAATTCGAGAGTAAAAAAAGAACTCGGCTACCAGTTTTTCATTCCCTTTAAGCTGACTCTGTATGTTTTAGGTTGATTTTAAGACTTTACTGATTAAAGGCCCTTCGTGGCCTCTCTTGTAGTTACATCTTTGACTTTGACATCCTCGGGCGGGCAGACATCTTTTTTTCTGTTCAGGGACCCAACTCAAAACTGAAGGGAACAGAATGTTTGTAGTTGGTCCCTTCCTAAAACAGACTTGTATCCTAATTTTTACTTGAGTAAAAATATATAATAAGGTTTTTACCTCTTCCAAAACTATACTCTTTTCTTCACATTAAGTTGTTTTTTATCTGTGTTCTTTTAAAATCTTTCTGTTGTTTTTTCCTGCCTCGAGAACCACTGTGCAACGATTAAGGTTTTTGAAAAGCGCTTTGTAAACAGGGATTCTTATCACTGCGTGAGTTTAAAGCCTTAGCATATACCGGAACAAGGCATGGCAGTTTATACAACTCTGCAAACACTGGGAGTGACTTTCTTGTGTGGCCACAGTTGCAAGATAAACAACAGAAAAACAGTATTCATGTTAATCCACCAGAAGTGAACACCCACATGTATTTGTCTTCATTTGAATAAAGATTCAGTATCGCTCTATGGCAGGGGTGGGCAATCCTGGTCCTCGAGGGCCACAATCCACCATGTCTTAGATGTTTCTCTCTTCCAACACACCTGATTCAAATGATCAGCTCATCATCAAGCTCTGCAGAAGCCTGATAACGATCCTGATCATTTGAATCAGGTGTGTTGGAAGAGGGAAACATCTAAAACATGCAGGACTGTGGCCCTCGAGGACCAGGATTGCCCACCCCTGCTCTATGGGCATTGTGTCAAGGTACAGTGAAATTTCAGTGCACTGCCTAAACACAGGTCCAGACATTCACATTATTTTCAACATATGGTTAGAGGAGACTTAAAATAGTGAAAAACAAATCCTAATTTATTTTTTTTTTAAATATAAAGGTGTATGTCATCAGCGTAGAGTATCACAAGTAATTTGCTGCCCTGTCTACAACCTATTCACTTTGTTCTTACCAAACCATGCTGTGGTATATGATGGTGATTTACCACATTGATGCCTTTAACCTCTTCTTCAGGAGCTACAAGGCCTGGTGTTGCGGTTGCGCGAGGACTTGGTGGCGTTACGGACGTCCGCTGATCACATGGAGGAGAAGCTGAAGGCCGAGATCCTGTTTCTGAAGGAGCAGATCCAGGCAGAGCAGTGTTTGAAGGAGAACCTGGAGGACACTCTGCAGCTGGAGATCGAAGGTTGCAAGGAGGAGATAGGTGAGACTCGACTAAAACTGTCCAGAAACATCATCAACAAGTCGTTGATCAGCTGTAGGGTGAATAACTAACCCATCATTTTTAGTACAACATCAAGAAAACTCGCATACATTTTTTAAAATATTTTCTGGACATTCTTTTAAACTCTCCTCTGTTTCTACTTTTGTGTTTCCTCCATTGATCACTGTCATTCAGACATCTTGGAAGGTACGACAAACGCTTTGAACAAGCTCACTGCCTGTTTGTGTGTGTTATTAGCATCAGACTAATGAATGTAGTTAACGTACAGCTTAGCGCTTTCCCTCACCTGTTTAAATGTCTTGAACAGCTTTCAGTTATCTCACCTTGCTGTGTGTTGTCCCCCCCCACACACACACACACACACACACACACACCGGTTGTAATGTGTTTCGCTGTCAGTTTCAAGTTGATATCAGGGATCTGTCTGTGTCCTGCTGATGCATAACACTGATGCGCAGCTAACAATGGGTAACAGTGAGCTTTTTATTGAATTTAAATTCAGTTCTGAATCTGCTTATTGAATCTTAAAGCTTTCGAATCCCTTATTAAATCTTTATATATGATAGTTTGTTTAGTTGGATGCCTTCATTAATTTTTTTCAGATAAATAAATCACAGAGATCGCAATCACACAAACTAAGCCACGTTGACTCTTAAACGCTTCTTTTCCTCGTAGTTTAAGTCCTCCACTCAGACTACAAGGCTGTTTTTCTCCTTTGAAAATGAAGGTTTTCCAAATTGGTAAATTGCAAAAAAAAAAAAAATCTAGCTTGTTGTCGCATGTACAGAAAAACCCTGTAATATCACGGACAAATCAGATGGTGGCAGTAGCACCGGTTTCCTTGAACTTTTCTTGAATGCTATACAGACATTATGCTGTGTCGTCGATTTGTTATAACCAGTGCCTTGAAGATAAGTTGCCATGGAAACAGAAATGGTGTTTGCTGCTTTTAAATTGTCTCTTTTGCTTCTTTACAAGAGAGATTCTGGTCGAAAGGTTTCGATAAGGGATTCGGTGGTCACAGATCCTAATAAAACCTTGTATTATACCAACCGGCTATCAGAACCCGTTCATGTGGTGACCTTAATTTAACAGTATGTGTCTGATCTGACTCCTTTTGCACTGAAAACAGTACCGTTATAAATTTTCTGTTGTTTACTGAAAGAAGTGTCAAAAAAAGAAGGTAAATGCCAAAGAGAACTTCAGAGAGCGTAAGGCAATATATTTTAATTGCCATGTTTTGTCCTATGCCCAGACAAATTGATTTTAAAGTAAAATAAGAAACTGTATAGATGCAGGGACTGAATTGAACAGAATATTTGTGATTTCTGCTTGAATAAACAGCTGTGCCATACAGGGATTATCCAAATTAAATCATTACCAGTTCATTTTCTGTTAAATGACGGATGATTGAAAAATTAATGGACAACATGCTATTTTTTGGCTTTAAAATTTGCATTGCATTGCGGTTGATTACTCTTTCTGGGGTATTTTTGACCAATTTTTGTTTGCTTTTAAACCTAAATGAGTATTCCCACCAGGTTGATCGCTTTAGTTATTTGTTCTCTTTTCTTTTAAAGTGACCAAAGAGCCAGTGTGGTCATTAAATGATGGAGTGTTTGTCGTTGTCTTTTTTGTTCAGCTCTGACTTGAAGCTTCCGTCAGTCTATTAACTTTTAGGGTTTGTTGTGTAGCTCTCAGCAAACACACAGCAGATCAGCTTTGTTGCATTATTCACAACTTTCGAGGGGACTCCGTAATAAATCCAGGAAGAAAATCCTCTTTGAGGCTTTGAGATTCCGATGAGGACTGTGAGTCTTTAACAATGTCTTCTTCCTGCAGCGTCTTTCTCCAGCCTGAAGACGGAGCTGGAGCGAATAAAAGCAGAGAAGGAACAGGTAAATAATCAGTGAACTCATCACAATGTGAGGTAGGAAAATGCAATTGCTGTGCTTCTAAATGTGTTTAGAACTACAATATGTGTATGTAGCTGGTCCCTCGTTATATACCTTCCACTCATTTACGTGGTCAGTGAAGGTCGTGATTATTAAAGATGCACTAATCAATATTTGGATCAAATTACTGGAGTATAAAAGGGGTCATATGTAGAGGTTAAACTGCAGAAAAACAACTCATTGTTTGGATTTTATGGATCGCCACTCAGTCAGCTGTTAGTGCTGCTACCTGCCCTGCATCAAATATAAAAAGGGCAGGTGTAGTGTTGCACAAATCCAATTTTCACATCTATAAAAAAAATATATATTTTGGTATTGTGAGGACAAAGCAGTGTGCTTATTATTGACATTCCTTTTAAGTTCCCGCTTCAGACACTTTACATCAAATCTGGTGCATTATACGGTAAATATGAAGTGATTCTGGACACAGTGAAATAAAGTTAGCCCCTATCAGGCGACAATCGTGGCACATTTAACAGTGGAAGAGGCAGATGTTTCCCTTAGGAGACAAATGGAGAGTAAATGTTTGACTTAACATGTTTCAGGTGGGCAGAAACAGTCTCCAGATAAATGTTTATGTTGCTCCGAACCCTCTGGATGTATGTAGTTTACATAATAGCAGTGACAATAAAGTTTATTTGCATAACACTGACAAAAAATTAGTGGTAAACCGTGCCTTGCATGAAACACAGAAGGATAACATATAACAGTAATGGGTGAATTTATACTTAAAATAGAGCAATGTCAAGGAAAAAATAGTGTAATTAAACAGCCAAGAACAAAAATGCACCTAAAAATACAAAGAGCATTTATGTTCACCATAGCAGCTTTATAAAGCAAATGTTGTGTTTTCAGTGGCCAAAAATCTATTCATGTAGTTTAAATACGTATTTTGACACTGCTCATACTCACTGTGAAGCTAAAAGCTGCCTTGATCCTGCTGACCTGAGTCTCTAATTACTACAATTGTGCCCTCACTCTTCTCTTTTAGCTGTAAACTGCTTGTATGTAGTTGTTTTAGTATTCGTTAATAATACATGTGTCTTACCTTGTTTATGTAGTTGGAGAGCAGTTTAGTGGAGAAGACTGAGACACTGGAGAGCATCCAGGGCCTGAGGATCAGCCTGGAGCAGCAGCTCAAAGAACTCACCACTGCAAAGGTCTGTGTCCAGCACAAACGTTTATCCACCAAACTCTGCCAGAAAATGCTGCTCTGTTTAACACAATATTATAATATCAAGCTTCACTGTTAACCATATCAACACTGTAATATAAACTCCTGCACCTCTATAGAAACAGCAGGAGAGAGAACTTAGAAATGTATTTTGTTTGATATTCGACACTCATAATGCCTTAAATCATAAAAAAGACAAAAAAAAACGACAGTTGAATTTCTTTGATTATTTATTTAGCAAAAATTGAAAAATCTTGAACTTAACATATGAAACATTTTTCAAATTGCCTACAGGTGCCCTCAAAACTGGAAAACAACGGGACTCTACATACTATGGCTATTTTGCTATTGACATTTGTTTTCATATGGTCTCGTCTCAGCTCTGTGTAAACACAACCTGCAGTTCAGCCCAGTTTAGATGTGAAGTCCATGAATTTTTGTCACATAGCTGCTGTTTGCAGCTGAGTCACCAATGACTTCTCAGTTACAGCGAGAAGGGCAGAATTTTTTGTGTTTTACAGACTCTCGTTAAAACAAATGCTTTATTTTTACTGATTTTTTTTTTTTTTTAAAACAAGACATCTAGACTAAAGAAATTGTGATAAAATATCCAGATTTTAAGCCTAGATTTCGTCAGTTTTTTCTGATGGAACCAGTAGTCACCCATAAGTTAATATTCTTTGTGTTTTTACAGTTTCTGGCTTTGATAAAGAGTGCCATTCAAAACTGATGACAGGTTCAGGGTTAAACTCTAGATATGTTACTCTTTTTGTCAGAATCAGCCTATACAGCATCTAATCTACCAAGCAGCTCATGTTTCAACAAAATCAAAATCTTAAGGCATCATGACAGCAGTTTAGTGAACGCTTTAGTCAAGTAAAAGTTGCAGTGTTTATTTGCTCTTATGTTCGAATCACACTAAATTGCTGTGGTAATAATAAACTCTTTCTCGTTCAGCAACCCCATTTTAAATTATTCAGCAAATGCGTCTCTATAAAGTATTTGTTTCCTTCTACTGTACTAGCTTAATGGCTCCATTTCGTCTTTCTGAATAAGTGTGTGTGTTTTTGCTGTAGAATGTACTAGAAAGTCAGGTTCTGGATGAGAGAGACAAGGCTCAGCGGCTGCAGACGGAGCTGGACGTCAGCGAGCAGGTTCAGAAGGACTTTGTCAAACTTTCTCAAACCCTTCAGGTGAGCAGAAAATGCCGATTTACATCTTAGATAAGTTATCTGCACCTGATAAACAGTGTTGTGGTTGAATGAAAGCACTCGCGTTGTTATCATTCCTGTTAAAGGGCAGACAAATATGTTTTTGTCAAATGTTGAATTTAGCTATTTTGAAATCAAGGGCTATTTGTTTAATTTAAATGGAGTGGGTTGTGCTATATGATGTGATGCTGTTAGTGACTGTTTTGATAAGCTGTGGAGTCCTGAAAGGTCACAGAGAGGAATATTTTGGCATTCCCTCACTCAGTACTGTTCCTTCTGATGTGTATGTACGTGCGTTAAAGAAAACACTACAGAAAAGAGAGCTGACGTGACGCTTCGTTGTGCATGTATGAAGTGTGGCTGACAAATAATGAGACTGGGCTTATCTAAATGCGCATGTGCAATAAATCTGCCAGTATTACCAGGCCCAGACGTTTTGAATTGAATGAAAATTATAAATGAAATTGAAATAAATTAAATTATGGCATAAACCTTTATTTTGTACCAACACACCACAGGAGTATAACAGCTTCAATGCAGCCCAAGCATCACTTCTTGCACACAACCGCTGCATGTCGTGACTTTAACTAATGTGTTGCAGCCCGAATAATGACTAACAAAGCCGGATAAATTACAGTGACAGCTGTCGTCTGCTGCCATAATCACAGCTGCAGTCAGTCCCAGCTGTGGTTGGTCAGAGGGCTTCTGAACTATCTGCTCTGGTTGTCTTTCTAAATACAATGGTGCAGACTTGTGCCTGACCGCCACAGCTGAGGGTGCAGTGACTCCAGTTGTCGCCACAGCAACACAATACATGATACTGTGTTGTGATACAGCTCAGTCTTTCTCTGTGGGTCAGAGGTAGGAGTGAACAAGCACGGCGACCTTTTGCAGGCTTCGTAGAGATCAGTTTTTTGCTGAAGGTGCAGCATTGGCCCTGAGGCTGGTGTTAAGAGGATCACCAAATGGAGCTTTAACAGATAAAGGCAGCCACCTCAGCTTTTAATCTGTAATTAATCTTTTTGAAACATAGCATTAGCAATTGGGTTGTTTCATCAAGAATATATATATTATAATTGACCACCTATCTACTTTAGGTATGTTTTTCTGTGCATTGAAATTCAATGCTATATTTAAATGCAATATGTCCGAAACTCTATTTATTAACTAGTTATTTCTGCAGTTATTTATCATACAGTTTATTTAGAATCTGTATATTTGCACAAGTAATTCAAATAATCTCTGATTGTGGGTGAGTTGAAATATATATTTCTTAAAATAACAGCAGCCATGAAACAGTCCATCTCTGAGCACACTTAAAAAAACATGATAATGCAGAAGTCAACTAATGATATTTTTTGAGCCATATGTAGCTGCATGTCACAATAATACAAAACATTACATACATTTAAATATGAAAAATAATGTTGTTTTCGTTGAACTTTTATAACTGATTGAGCAGGTGGGGGAGGTCATTGTTGTAACTGTTAAATCAGTGATGAAAGCCAACACAAAATGATTTTTCTTTCATTTTGTGACCAAGTATTTCATAAAAGTGTTTTTTGTGTTTTGTTCTCAAAAATTCTCAAAACATTATCACTAGTTGACTTCTGCATTATCATTTTTTAAAAACCTTTTTTTGTTAAATTTTTTTTTTTAAAGTTATTTTTTTGGTCTTTTTGCCTTTTTTATATCGGACAGTGAAGAGAGGGACAGGAAAGTAGGGGAGAAGAATGGGTTGCAGCAAAGGGCCATGAGCGGGATTTTATTATTTTTTTAAACATTTTTGCTCAAAGATAGGACTTTTTATGACTGTTTCACTTTCTTTTCCTATTTCACCCAGAACCAGACACTTTTTGATTTACTTGTCCAATATTACAGATTCTGAGTCAATGAAATGATGAGAAATGACAGTGAAAATTTCAAGCTTTTATCTTTTGCAGTTCCTGAGATACCTATGTTCAGATATTTATGTTTAAATAGTGTTAAATTTCAATGTGTAAAAAGGTGTTGAAAGGGCAATAAAAAAAATGTGTAAAAATCGCAAAGTATTTGATGTATCAAGCTAAAATACACAGTTATCTTAAATCTCTATACTTTATGATAAAAAAAATTCAAGTAACTCAGAGAATTTTAAGCAGAAGACCTCTGACGATTTGTCCAATAATGTTTCTACAGAGAAAACCCAGGAAGAGGAATTTTAAAGGAAATATTCTGAAAATATTACAGCCCTTTGTGAGTGATTCTCTCAAGAAAATGTTGTGAATTGATGGATTATCATTTGTCCGCGTCCTCAGGTACAACTGGAGCGAATACGACAGGCAGACTCCTTGGATCGAATCAAAATAATCCTCAATGACACCAACTTGACTGACATCAACCAGCTTCCAGAGACATGATACCTTCATGCGAAGACTGCCTTCAGTTTCATTCCCCTCTTTCTCTATCACTGGCCCAGTAACATTATTGATCCGATCCTTCCTCCTCCCCATAACCACCTTGGAAGAGTTTGGAGGGACACGGACAGACGTGGCATGAGGAGCTCATGGCCTTCTGTGTATATTAAAAGTCTTGGAACACACCATGGAGAGAATAATGAAGAAGAACACTACTAAAAACAAATGTAAATAACTAAATGTGTGACTGTGGACGGATGGAGTGGAGGTCCTTCTCCCTGTGGGCCTGTCTGTGTCTCGTTTCTACTGTAGATATGACCGTCTGTATTAGCTCAACCAAAAAAAAGGTTTGTCGTCTTCTAAAGCACTTTTCATCTGCAACTTCTCTTTCCAGGTTCAACAGAAAACAACTGAATGCACAGATTTTCTCCTTCTGTTCTTAAAGCGGTTGTTAATCACTTCCTTATTCCCAGTTGCTTGTTCTTTCCCTGTGTGTTTTTTTTTTTTCCCACCTTTTCTGGCTATTTTCCACCACGTTCTGGTCATTTAGCCCTCTGACAAAGATGCAATGAAGGATGGAAAATACTTGCAAATAATTTAACTGGGATAAAAAGAAAAAAAAAAAAAAAAGACAAAAAAGGAATTTAACACAACGCAAGCAATACCCTTCAATTTTTTTAAACATCCTCTGCTTCCCGTTCTGCTTTGTTGTTGCTCTTAATGTATGACAGAAACCTTTTTTGTTTTAAAGCTGCAGAAATACAGTGACAAAACATTAGTTGTGTTTGAGGTTGTGGGATTTATTTTTCAACTCTTGATTGTTGAGAAACCAGTTAAAAAACACTAGTTAACCCAGTTCATTTCAGGTAGAGAAGTGTTGAGGTGGAGGAGTCCATAGAAATTAATGGATTTTATTACATGTTATTGACTTTTGAGATCTTAAATCACAGCTTTTAAAGTACGGAGTAGCACAACCAAACTACCCCGTTAACTCTGTCTTATTGGACTGCGAAATTCACTAAAAGAGCTCAAAGATGGTTCATTCATCACTATGAGAAATTCTGTTGTCTGTGAAGCTACTAATTGATTTTAGTTAAACAACCTTAAAGTATCGGGATCAGTACTCTCTTTACAGATGTTTGTGTTTGATGTGGAAAAAAACGGAATAACTCAAAGATGTTGCAGCTGTGCATCAGGCGCTCCAAACTAAACTAAGTCACCTAAAAACTGTTGTCTGCTACTTCACCAAACCTGACAGTTCAGAACTGCTAATCAGATGGTTGAAGAGCATCCGAAACCTCCTCCCTCCACACCTTTCCGAAATCATGTTTGAGGTTTCTTTTCCAAACTGACAATCTCACACCTGCCTTGTGGCGAAGGTGAGAAAATGTGCTTGGTTTCAGTTTCTATAACTTTTCATGCTAACAACTGAGTGCAATGCTGTTTTCCGAGGAGGGGCTGTCTGAAAATTTGGGTCTGTATCTTCATATTTGTAAGAATCTCTGCAGGATCTAGCTTTTCACTATCTCAAACTTCAGAAATGGATTTGAAATGCTTCAGTGTGGTCCCAAATGAACCAGATCGTATGACACGTCACGATCACAATTAGAAGCAAAAGTGTTTACACCTTTTCTCCGCGCTCACCTTTTCTGACAGTCTCTCGTTGAAGACACTTGCAAGCGTTGCACAAAACTGACAGAAACTTGAGAATTCGAGGTTTTTCAAAAGAAACCAATTGCTTTTGTAGTTCTGCACCAACTAACAAGTTGCTGTGTAAAGTGGCCGATCTTCCTTTTGCGTTCAACACTTACAGCTGTGTTTCCATGTAATTTTACGCATATTTTGAATGATCACATTAGAAAAAAGGTTTTTTTTTTTTTTTTTTTTTAAACACAAAATCTTCCTTCATTTGCAAAAAGTTTTAACACTTTGTTGAGGTGATTTTTCCACTTCATTGAAGAGACTACTTTTTTGGAATAAGGCCTTATGTAGTACATATTTACCTCACATGACTGATGCCACTTCTTATGTTGTCTTTGTCTTTAGCTATCATGAAAGCTGACATGAAAGAACATTTTGCAACTGTCACAATTTACAACGGTTTAAAAAGACTTCGTTTTTGTCTCATAGATGGACACAGTTTTGTTTGTTTCTCACTTGCAAACAATTGCGTCTGTTTACAGCCATGTAGCCTTCTGTCAACACTACGCAGCTAATTTTATTCACTCCAAAGCAGCTAATGCAAAACATGCGTAATTTGCATTTTTATTTTCTGTGACATTCAAAATTTTGCTTCTTTTGCTCAAGAATTATGTGGAAACACGTCTTACGAATGTGTTTCAGGAGAATCGGTCAGAAAATGTGCTCCATTTCCCCTTTTTAGTCAACTGTCAGGTCTCCCTTCCCCTCCTGCTATCACTTTTACTTTTCACCTTCACTTCAAATTTAACATCATGAAACAACCATTAATGCTTCTGATCCCAGACACGAGCATAAAAAATACTGACAGCCATCAGAGACAATTAGGATGCTACAAAGGCCTCAGTATTCTTTAAACAGACTGGGTTGTGCAACATTTCATTGAAGACAAAATGACTGTCTGTTCTTTGCCTTTTCAAGAACTCTTTTGTCTTTTCTTTTTCTCTGTAGAACCCTACTTTGCAGCTTTTACTCTCCTTGCCAGTTTCTGTGGGAAATTTTCATTATTGGGGCTTCTGTTTAAAAAAAAAAAAACGTCATATGCAGCCACAGTAAACACTTTCCTAATGAGTTTATGGCCTCAGTGGCTAGTTTTAAGACATTACGAATCCAGCGTGATGCTTATTTTGCAAACTATGGTCCCATTCTAAGTAAAGGAGACAGTAAAGCAGGGTATGATTCGTTTGCGATTGGCTACATGGGCTTATGCACAGTGTCCTCAAGTTTTTAATCAGATCCACCCTTGCTTGCTTGGTCAGGTTTTGAAAAACCAAGCAGTCGACAGCCAAGACCAAACTTGAGACTTCATAACGGCCGTGTGCAAACCAATAAGTAGCGTCACGGTGACTGTGTCCGTTTTTTAACTCAGTCTGTGCATTCAACAAATGCTTCACTCAAAGCATACTGAGGCCTTTACTGATAATTAAAGTAAATAGTCCTTTTTAATATTCCATATTTAATCCAGGATGTTTCAATGGGATGCAGCTATACTGGAACTTTTGGTGCACCAATGTTAGGATGTATAAACAAGACAGGGCTGCCCATTTACTAATAATAAATAAATAAAAATAATCGTACATTGAGTGTGTGGCTTCAAGAATCTTAAGTATTTAGACAAACTGAATTTCTAATAAGAGTGAAAAATTAGTCAAAAAATGCCAAGCAGTAGTGAAAATGAGGCTGGAGAGGAAATTCATTCTTAACTTTCTAATGTGCAGATGGAGAAAATGCACAATTTTTGAGAAAATAAATCACAATTTTCTTTGTTTTTCACACTTTCAAGGACGCAAACTGTTTCCCAGGACTTATTGAGATTGTTCTGTGCTTGTTTGAAACGATTGGACACAAGGCTGCAGAGTTTTACGGAAACCCCATGGCTGATAAATGTGTGTACAGTAATTCCTCAGACGGAGGGAGGGGTTGAAAGAACACATATGTACATGAATACAGCAGCAGCATTGTTTGGTTTAAGGACCTGTTGATCACTGTTTTTGTTAGTTTTGACTTGCATGTGTCCCATGTCCTTCTGTTGCATATGTCGATACTGTAGATATCTGGAGTTGATATTTATGGCAGATTGATGTGATGTGTTATAAAGGCGATGTGGGTGCGTGAGCCATCTGTCCTTTTGAGTTGCACTGACAGGAAACTGAACTGGCGAACTCACAGCAGGAGTTTTACAGTGTGAATTCTAGACATTATTTTCTCTGAAAGCCTTATTGCATCGGCTTGGTGTGTTCTCATTTTATTTGTGACATTTACTGTCCCTCTAATTTAATGTTTTGTCTATTACAGTAATGAATTTTACTTGTGGCCCATATGGCATTAATGTGAGGTGATCCGCAGACAAATTGATTTTTATTGAGTAATTTCTGATCTAACGTTGCTGGGTCATTTGAAAATGTATGTTGAGTCCCAAAAAATAATTGGAGTAGACGTTTAAACGAGACGGATGTGTGACAGAAATACAGTTTGTTCTCAAAGCTCACACTGTGTACTGCTGTACCTGCTGCTTAGTTTTTAGTATAAATACAAATTCATGACGAATAAAGTGCACTCAAAGCCCAAGATGTGTTTGTGCAATCTAAATATGAGGTGTGATTATTTGTTTTGAAACAATAGTTATGATAAATTCCTGTTTCCCCTGACTGAGATGGGACACCACAATGAAGAGAAACAGTGCAAATGTGGACTGGACCTTTTACAGATTTAGTTTTTGCACTTTACTCGAAATGAACCATTAAAAACTGACACAAGTGCACAGTTTGAGCTTTCATAGGCAGCTTTTATCATTCCACTTTACCGTCCTCCATCAAACCAGTGTCATCAGATGTGTCCCACATAAGATCTGTTCAAGGGTTATTTAAGTTTGCTGCATCCAGTTTTAAAGTACACACTCCAGATCCAGTTGATCGAGTTTTTACCTTATAAGAATAATTATATAAATGTAGGGAAAATGCTATTTCATAACGTCTTGGATGCCTATGAATTTGTAGGCATTTATGCTATAAAAACGACCAAAATTCAGCGCTCAATATTGGCTGGTAGCACTCCAACTTCGATCGGTCAAATCCTGGAGTGTGCACCTGTAAATCTACTTGTTAGTATTTCAGATCTTCCAACCAAAAAAAAAAAAAAAGAGGAACAGGACTGTAATTTTACTCATACATGAAAGAGAGGCATGAGCAGCACGCTTGAATGATGAATACAATGACATTTAAACAATATTTGCTATAAAGTTCTGCCCACTGAATTTGTGTGTTGAGTTTTGGTTGTCTTGCACCGAGGAATATCTCTTTTTCTCTTTTCTCATCATGAAACCACCATCACACTGTAATACAATTTTAGAAAACCCTAGAGCTGTTACACATACCTGTGCATTTTGTTAACATGACTAAAATGAATCTGAAGTTCAGACATTGGTTATATATCCTCTTTTTGAAAGCTTGAGAACTGCTGGTTGTTGGTGTGATGAATCAGAAGAGGAAACAGTCGGTACTGACTGGCCTCTAAAGGAGTGCCTAGACTTAAAGACAGTCATGTCTGAACACAGTACAAGATTAACTGGTTGCCACATACTGTCACTGCAATTTAGGTGTTAGTCTGGCGTAATTTACAGCCTTGCTGGAGTGCCTGTGGCCTTACTCATTACAATAACACCTTAATAATAAACTGTCATCTGACTGTCTTAAAATGTAAGACAGTCAGATGTTCTTTATTGAGTAATTTGTCAAATAATTTTAGAAATTAATAACAATTATGATGTATTTATTCTTTATGCTATTTTCCGAATATTGTTTTCATAATGAATATGTTTTTTTTTTTTTTGTTTTTTTTAATGATGCATTTATTTACAACGGTGGCTTGCAACCTCACCAACTACAAATTTAGCCAGTTAGCTCCTATTAGCTAGAGGTTGGTTGGTCACTCTTTTAGCACACAATTTTTAACTTTTCATTCTTAATGTTAGGTGGCCTTCTCAAGACTTTTTCTATTACCTTTAGCTAATAATTGTAGTTAATAATATATACTTTTTGTTAACAATATCAACCATTAGCCATACTTCTAGTTAAAAATACCAACCGTAAGCCATATCGCTAGCCAACAATTTCAACTGTTTATCACATTTTACAAAAAAAATCTTCGTTAGTCCATACTGCTAGCTAAAAATTTCAACCATTAGCCATGCTGTTCGCTAACTATTTCAACTGTTAGCCAAACTATTGGCTGAAAAATTCCAACTGTTTATTCATGCTTATTCATACTTTACACACTTTTAGCTAACAATTTCAAGTTTTAATCCATACTGGTAGCTAACATTTTCACTTACTGACCATAGTTTTGGAAAATATGGTTCAACCATTTATTTATTTATTTGTAATTTTAGCTAGCCACTTCAATAGTGTGTCCATCATGTTTAGCTAACAAGTTAAAGTTAATTCATACTGTTAGTTAACGAAAGCAACCATTAGCAATACTGTAAGATAACAATTTAAATTGTTAGCCACACTTGTAGCTAAAGTAGCAAACTGTTTTTCCATACTGTTAGCCATCTATTTTGCTTTTTATTCAATTTAATTAAGAGTTTTAACAGTTTGCCACATTGCACACACACACACACACACACACATTTTCTCTTGCTCTTTTAACTGTTCATCCATTGTGTTTAACAATTACAACAGTTAAGCGATACTGTTAGCTAGCAAGCTAGCATCATCAACAATTAGCCATACTTTTAACTAACAATTTCAACTGTGAGCAACACTTTTCGCTAAAAAATATTCAATTGTTTATCCATGGTATTTGCAACCAGTTTAGAAGTGGTAATTTATATTGTTAACATACTTTTAGGTAGCTATTTCGTCCGTTTACTTACTTTTTCACAATCACTTATCTATTTTTTATTATGTACAAATTCCCTTTTGCTGTCTTCTCCTACTGTCTATTTATCACTTGTAGTTAACCTTTCAGCCCCAAGTTGTTCACATCCACCTAATTCTTTCACTAAATTCTAACTTTTGTCCCATAAGTGTAGAATGGCCAAACAAGCATTAAGGAAAAGTGACGATGTTTATATTTTATCCAGTGGAGAAATTTAAATCTTGTAATGAATTGTAAATTAATTGTAAAGTAGTAATTATATTTGTCTTTGATGTGTGTTGCGGTACTGTTGGTGGGAGGTGTCTGTGGTTAACCGGTGGGCCTGTGGGGGGCAGCAGCCGCACCTTGATCCATGGAGCCGCGGCACACAACTTCCCAAGAACAAGAAACATTTGGACGGCAGAGGGTGGAAAAAAAAAGCAGAGGAACTACTCCTGTTTACAACAACATAATGGAGCCCAAATGGTCTAATACCGTTTGCAAGCGTGTTTTACTGACTGGATTTACGCTATGTGTTGTATTAGGTGAGTGTTGAAGCCGGACTTGGGTTAAATTTGAATTTGGAAATGTTTGAATTTTGCCTCATTATTTTAGGTGGGATATCAGGTTAGCTAGCTAGCGACGTTACCTCGCATCTCTTGTACGAGAGTGACAACGTTACACCCCTAACCTCTGTTCTCGGTGTTGCTAAATAATACGCCTTTGTTCGCCCTCTTAGCTGGGGGCGACAACACATTGATAGCAACCTGCGTGGAGGATGTTAGCCGGAGTCTCCGTGCACACACATCGTCAGATCATTTATAGAGTTAAATTGTGTAAAATCTGAATGGGGACTGGTACAGAATGGTGGCTACCGCCCCTGGTAGTGTCGTCCTGTGGAAGGTGACGGTGGGACCAGCTGTGGAAGTAGGGAGGCTAACCAGCTGCTTCGCGTGAATATTTAGCCGAAATAAGGGTCGTTGGGTGTGTTGGATGTGCACCGATTTGAAGAACATCGTCTATTAATACAGAAATTATTTCCAAGTGGGTGCTATCATACACGTAGCCGGAGCTATAAACAAAGTCACATTAAAGTCACAGGTTTTTGAATCACTGTTTTGTTTGGCGTGTGTCTTTACGTGTCGCCCTGGTGGTAGTGCTTTAGTAAGCTAACTAGCAGACTAGGTTAACGTCACCTACAATATTTTAAAGCGCTATATGTTTTACTTTTAGTTGCGTTGACAAACAGTTGCTGCATTTTATTAACGCACAGTGCCAACGCATCAGCTCTGTAGGTAATTGGTCGTCCTGACTAGCTTAGCATCCCCAAACTTAGGATAACATCTCATTTCCTCGTCGGCCAACCTCTTCCTGACCCAGATAGCGAAGTTAACATTGCATATAACAATTCACTTAGTGACAGAAGTAGCATCAAAACCGCAGGCCTGTGATTTTGTTTAGAATTTAGATTTAAATACACATATTTACCTCAATATTTGACAGTGAACACAATAATGGCTTCTTCTTTTTACTAGTAGGTGTTACTGCTAAACAGCACCAAACTCAAACACGAACATGTTTTTTTATTTTTTTTTACATATATAGTTGTGTTTTGCTTCTGTAGACAAGGAACAAACTGGCATTTTAGGAAGGATGTGCATGGATTTTTCATTATCTAATGCGCTCAATCCACCAGTTTGATAATTGATTTCTTATTTGATTCTAGATGGCTTCAAGCAAAAAAGGCTTTATTTGGTAATTGGATCTCGAGGTCAGCAACACACACAGTTTCAGAAACTGCACAGTTTTGCCTTTGAAAGCAATGCACAGCAATATCCAGAAGTTTGGAGACATATTCTACTGCTGTGTTCTGCTTTGAATCTCAGACTAATATCATCTGACAGGGAAACTTCCTTCTG
>NW_007578004.1:122942-135402 GCF_000690725.1 Stegastes partitus | reverse complement strand
ATAGTGCTGTACGAGTTTCTTTTGTTTTTGATGCACAGTGTTCCCTGGAGTCTCATTCTCTCTCTGTTCATTAGAGAGGCTTAGATCTACTTGCTGCGGAACACAGGGGTTGTCTGTGCTGCAGTTTCATTTACATTCAGCCTTTTAGATGATCTGATAGTAGGGAAATATGTGAAAAGTCACGTGTCTCTGTTTGCAGATGATGTAAACTGATTTTTTAAGAATGTTTACATTTGTACAGAACTCTGACAAAAAGGTGAGTGTACTGTCAAACATTCACCTGGAGCTGCCTGGACAAGTTATTAGTCATGAAGCTGTGCAGTCAGGACTTAGAATTTATCAACCCAATCCTGTGCAATGAAATTACTGAATTTATCAATCAGCCATGTACCTGAACAATATCATACAATCAAAAACAATGACGACTACATAGTTGTCAAAAATCCAATATCTTTTAATTGTTAAAGATTATGTAGAACCTATCAGGTGTCATTTTTGAGAAATTGAAAGCCAAATGAGTTATCCATACTCTAATGTAGTTAACAGAACAGAATCAGTCTATGCATCACTTTAAAACTGTTGAAAGGATTATATAGATGACACATTGTTGTGTTTACCAGCCAAAATTCAAAATACATCCATGTCTTTGAGTCCAAAGTCAATCTAAAGCTGTGCTGACTCAATGAGGAAGTTTAAAATGTACATGATCCAGTGTTTATTTGCACGGCACTACTCATGCATGCTTTTAGTACACAGCTGGCCAGCAAATGGTAATGATAAATTATTTAATTTGTGGGAAATAATTCACTAATTTATGGCACTGTCGTACTCTCTTTCTGCTACAATAGCTTAATGAAATGTATTAGAGGTAATGAATTAAGTCACGTGAAGTGGAACAAATGTTAATAATTCAGTGATATGAATTATTAACTGGTGTGGACAGATCTTACTTTTATGTCGTCCCCCCCCCCCCCATATTTAACAGACACCAAAATACTGCGACAGTTGACTAAAACTGAAAAAAAAAAAAAATGATTACTCGATTGACAGATAAATAACTAACTGTGATAACTTATTCATAATTTCAGTCACTTTTCAAATAAAAAGAGTGAAAAAATGGCTAATACTCTCAGGTCCCAGTTATTTGCATGAGAGTATTTGCTGCTTCTTTTGTTATCTATCATTGAAAACTGAATATATTTAAGTTATGGACATTTACAGATGTGACATTAGACTCTGGAAAGTTGTGAATTTCCTCTCATTTGTCTGACATTTCACAGACTGAATGATTGAGCGATTCATCAAACAAAGCTTTTAGATTAAAAGATTACCTAAATCACTGTCAACTCCCACCCCTGTAATATTTTGATCACAAGTTCTTTATGTAATTGTTAAAGCCAATAGCAGTGTTCAAACATCCCTCATGAGGCAAAAGTTCAGCCAGGTTCAAGGTTTGCTCCAGCGTTATATCTGGAAAGGTGCCGTAGATTATGATATAATCTGAATTACAGATTTTTTTCCGTTTAGCTTGTGATTGCTGTGATAAAAGATGAAATACTTGGTGCTGTTGTAGCTTTCCAGAGTTGTAAATCCTGTCTGAGAGGACTGATAGAAAGTCATGATGTTACATTCAATCCTCCACTTGCCTCTATAACTCTTTGATTCAGCATTTTCTCTCATCATTCTGTACCTAAGTTTTATTGTCCATGTTTTAAGACAAATGGGAAACCACTACAGCAATGAATCTTAGAAATAGAAGGCTTTATAATTTAAAAGGAAAGAAAGCTACACCTCCCCTGAAAATGTGTAAGTGCAGCAGCCTGTTTGTCATTTTTCAGCTTTCCAATGCACGCTTTGTGTAGTCTAAAAGATCCCGCAGAGTTGTTATCTCTGTTGTTACAGCCACGTCTGTTTCTCGAACTGTGACATTCATCCTGCAAATGTCAGGGACTAATGGGAAGTGGTGTACATTAAATGCCAATAAAAATATAAATATTAAATAAGCAGTAATGTTAGATGGTGTTTCAGAAAGCAGTGTCCATACAGAGACATATAAAACGAGCCACAAAACATATTATGAGACAGACTCTGTCTCTGCTGGAGATGTAGTTATTGCCGTTGTTATTGATTTAATGTGATTCTTTATTAGATGTTTTTACTTCAGGTTACAGATGAGGTCTCTGTTACAAACCACTTGTTGTGTTTTAGTGTCTGATAGGCCTTTAAATGCAGGAATCTCTTAAACTGGACTCTGTGGATTACATTTTATGGTGTGACCACCAACCCTCTTTTAATACAGGGATTTCTGGAGTCTTAACACCCATTAAGATGTATGTTACCTTCTGCTAATATAGTGCTCCTTGTAGTTGCTTGTAACTAACACCAGGAACCTTTTATGCCCTCATTTCTGAACAGTCACAAAACCTACATCGGCGATCGACATCCACGCCGAGCCAGAAGTGATCGTACAGAACGGCACCACTGGAGTCCTGCGATGCACCTTCAAGTCCAGCGAAGTGGTCAGCAGTACCACCTCAGTAACATGGCGCTTTCAGTCGAGTCAGCCCGACAATCAGTTCTCCAAAGCTCCGTACACGGTACGTGATCGCTGCTCGTATCCGCTCTAGGAAGATTTCCCACAGTTTCAGGATGTTTTCCTGCGATTGTTTTATCTGTCCTGACACAAGAAGAAAGGCTTCAGCTGTTCCTGCGGGTAAATGCTCATTGTGATGATTTGGTTTCAGTGTGAAGCTGGTTTCAGTTTCCACTTCAGATACAGCGCCAAGCTTTTATTTATGCTGTGCGTATTGTACAGTTTGTATATTGTTTTTATCCTCACTCCTGCTTCCACCTTGTGTCTCTATGTCTGTTTATTTGTTTGTTTTCATCTGTGTATCTCGTGCCTCAGCAGCATAATTTTATCTCATGGTGCTTTAGTATTCTTCTTTATTTCTCATTCTTGTAGCTGACTGACAACACAAAGCTCTTGGCTTCAGCTACAGAATTTCCATACAGTGTTTGTGCTTGGTTCGCCCACTCACAGCAAGGAAATTGATTTGTTTCTGGCAAAATGATTCATGACGCTCGTGATTATCATAGATGTAATTCTCAAGCAGTTAAGATTTACTGTCAGGTACTAAAAGTGTCGTACTGCTGCTTCAGTGAATATAGTTTATTGTGCGTATTACTCTGATTGTACTAGCTTACACTCATTTGAGACACTTAAGCAACTGAGTCACATTTTTACTTGCTGTGGGGCTAATTTTCACGACCATGATGTCCTGCATCTCTATAGAAACATCACAACCATAGCTAGAAGTAGAGAGAACTCAAAAATATCTTTTGTGTAACATAAGAAAGTTAGACTTTCATAAATCATTAGAAAGACTAAATGAAATTCAGATTTCTTTAATTATTCATTTCAAGCGGTGAATAAACATGTAAAAACAAAATGTCCATCTACCTACACGTGTTACCAGTACTGTCAAAAATACCTGACTTTACATATTACAGAAATGAAAATACCTAAATTTTTAAAGTTGTCTTGTGTCTGCTCACCGTAAACACAATCTGTAGTTTGACCCAGTTCAGCTGAAAAGTCCCTGAATTTCTGTCATGTCACTGTTTGTCACAGCTGAGTCAGTCATGGCTTCAAGGTTGCACCAAAGAGTGTGTATTTTTTTATTTTATTTTTTTAAAGAATCTGGTGCAAACGGTTTGTTGTTGACAATTTTCTAACAGGGCATGTAAAAGAAAATGATTTTGATAAAATACCATAATTTTAAGCTTATATTCAATTCAGGTTTCCGATAGAACTGCACAAGACTGATTAGCAGTGGAAAACTGCTAATAAATGGGTTGATTCTGGTGATTAAAAACAAAATAAACATAATTTATATATTGGGGCTTAAAGGGTTTTTCCCAAAAGTTCATGTTAAACTGGACCTCCAATCACAAAGTTTGTCCATGAATTCAGCTGAATCCAGAAGGTTTTCAGGGCGGGGTGGATGGCAGATTATGTCCCATCTACAATACCTACTCCTTTTTGTTTACAGATCAGTCCGGTTGGGCGGGGGCACTTCTGTCTGCTGTGATCTCCTGCAAACATAATGACATAGCCAAAGGGTCTTTAATTTGAAGAGCAGTCGTGCCAGAACAGATACGTGCAGCGAACACTTGTAGTGTGTTCCACAATAAACGGGTTAATTCTTAAATCATCTTTTTTTGTCTGACGTTCCAGCCCAGTCATTTCAAACTAAACCATCATTTTTCTCACTCCACAAATAGGAATGGGGGTGTGTGTGTGTGTGTGTGTGTGTGCGCATTTCAAAACATCAGCTCAGTGTTTCAGTGTTTACAGAGAAAACGAAAGGCCAAAATATACTGCAGCTGAATGGCGTGCATGAAAACAGCCACCCCTGTCATTTTCTATGCACAAACCCGCTCCCTGAAGCTTCGAAGCCCCAGAAATGTTATTCAGGGCAGCTCTCGTTATAAATAACTTCAACTCAAAGATTCAGCTTTGACAGAAAGCCAGAAATACCACAGTTTATAGTGGAAGCTGCTAAACTGGCCACTGTTGTTGTTAATTCAGATAGCTGTAATTTATTTATTTTTTAAAATACAAACTATAGCTCTGACCTGAAAATAAGTTGCGCAACGAAGGAGAAATGATAGTTGTTGATGGAGGCGGATTATCATGACACACTGAAATAACAGCTTGAACATGGTGTAACTTTTACATCAGATTTTTTTTAACAAATCACTTCCAAATAATGAAATCCCTATTCACCACCATGAACTCAGTGAGCTCAAAATATAGATTTCATGCATCGTAAGTTGAACTGTGACTCTGTATTTAACTGTATTTGAAGATCAGATGATCATTTCTCTAGAGAAGAGACTCCACTGTGTTGAACTGCAAAAACACACTTCACTCAGTGTTGTACAGTAATGTTACAGGGTGATGTGTCTTTTTACTTCCAGTCAGTCTTTGGGAGAATTGAGTCATTGGTTTGGAGAGAGCTCAGTAATGAACAGACTGAAGTTGAAGCTGATATAATCTTAACACCGGCAAGGATTTTAACCTGTCAGCACTGGCTATGAATAAGAATCTACTCATGCTGCCTGCTTTTTACAACAATGTGCAACCAAATGAAGAGTCAGACATGTTTTTGAACTCCCTTGTTGTTTAATGATAATCAATGTCAGTGTGTTTTTGAGTTTTGAGAATGAGGGAACATTAGAACAATACTACATATGCAGAAAAACAGCTGTATGTTCTTGTTTCCTGCGGCCATGAGCCTTTTATTTCACAGGCAGCATTTTGACGTCACAGCAGCAAACGGACATGTGTAAATAATAAAATTAAAAATGGCTGAATTCCATTGGGAGGCTTCAGTTTCACAGTTCTAGTATTGTGCTTGCTGGTTTACTGGCACACTGTTATGACTTACAGAGACACTAATACAGTAGAACAAAACCGTTGTTAATGCAAATAGTAACGCCTGTGCCTTTCCGGCTGTGTTACATCAGAATGTCTGCTATGAATAAAGGCTTATAAAACTAGAAGCTCACTGTTTTGACTCTGTAGCAGAATGAGACAGTGTAATTTGGTCAGCGAGTCTGCAATTATACATACATTTTATAAATATAATAAATACTTACTATACCTATTTTTTGCAGAAAGTAGTCTGATGATCACTGTGTGGTAGTCAGAACACAATTCTTATTTTTTAGTAAGCAAGGCTTGTTCCGTTGTGTCCAAAATGCAACGATATTCAATTTCCATTTTCTATTTCTGCTTTAAATACTGTGACAATTTGTTTTTGTCGGTCGAATAATGTTTTGACAGACTGATTGTTGCATCCATCTAATAACAAATGTAACCTATTATAATAGTATAATAAATTGAAGTAATGTAAACAATAAATTATGGTCCTAATCCAAAAGAAAATAAACTGTCAAGTAATCAAAGAAATTAGGACATTGATTTCCTTTCATATTGCCGTAATTTTTTTTAGCTACAGCTGTGTTTTCACTTTATTGGTGCTACAAAATATAATATTTTTTTAGATCAATGGTATTAGACAGTTTGACTTTACTTCCACTGCAGCTGCATTTCCAGGAGCCACAGTTTAATCCAGTTGTCATTCCCTTTTTAGATTTACTACTTTTCCAATGGGAAAGGATTCCCGGGACAAGACGAGTTCAAAGACAGAGTGCAGTTTGTTGGAGACATCAACAAGAGGGACGTGTCAATACAGCTGAGCCCGACTCAGTTCAGTGACAACGGCACCTTCTTCTGCGATGTGAAGAACCCACCAGACGTAAAGGGAACGGAAGCTCGAACGGTGCTCAGGGTCGTTCTGAAAGGTGAATTTATTTTAGATTTCTATTCAAATTGATGCACTGAAATCCTGCGAATACTGGTTTAAATGTAGTAATTACGAACTGTATTCTTCAATAATGACAACCAGTTTGAGCTTGAGGCGGTGTGTTTGGAAACGGAAGAATATTAAGATGTCATACATGCTCTATGAGCAGGATAGCGGCCTTGGCCAGACCTTGTTAGTTGTGTTCACCCACTCACCGGTGCTTTGTATGCACACATGCTGAGAAAACGCAGTGTAGAGCGGTACGCGCCTGCAGTGTGCCTCTTTGTGCTCAATCTGTCATGTTTCCACGAGAGGAGTTTTCTCTTCAATATGGCTTTTTGCTCTGGGCTTTTACAATTTGGTTAAACAGAATCAACTGTGGATGTTGGCCATTTTGGACAAACCTATATTTATTTTAAACCTAGATGACTCCACAGTTTATGTTAACATGTAGCTGCGAAATGCTTGTAACCTACCTGTGAGCCAAACAGGATTAGCTCTAAACCTGTCTAAACCTCAGACCTACAGGCAGGCAGCAGGTCAGTAAAAGTTTTTTCAATTCCCAGTAGGGCCATAAATTGGTTACCTGCTTGCAGCTTGTCGAATGATTCAACTGCATGTGTGGACCCAAAATGTTAGTTGCTTCCACGACATGAGCAGTCTTTTTTTATTTTACCAGATTTGAAAATGCTTAAGTTTCTTTGCACAAGACTTAAAAATAGCTTAAAACAACTGAATATTTTATCACCAGAACCTGCAGCTCCTCTCAGCTTTGCAGAGCTTATAGTGACCCTAAGCTCATCGTTTAACTGTCTGCTTTTTGGTTCACTCTCACCTCTGTCATAGCGTTGTTTCTAATTGCAACAGGCATCTGTTTTCCACTTTCCTCTACCCGCTTAGCACCAAACAGCAGACAGACACTTTTAACGAGTTGATGGTGAACACAGTAGAGCATTTAGCACCTGGGGAGACAAATATTTCCCTCAATTATTGGTAGAGGCCAAAAATTATGCTAAGATACACAGAATGTTTGCTTTAAATTGTGAAGCTGTCAAAAATCAAGTGGACACTTTGTTTTTGCTGCCCCTAGTGGTTAAGAAAACAGCTATTGCTGATTTAGGTAGTGTTGACATAATGTTTTCTCTTTTTTTGATCAAATTAAAAAAAAAAAGACAAAAAAATCTTTCTTGAGCTGTGTTGTATATAAAAGAAATATTCAGATGGATATGTAAAGAGAATAGGTAGGTAGAATTAAGATTTATGATAGGCTCACAAAACTATATGAAACAGATTATAATTTAACATATCCTCTGTAATAAAGCCGAAAACACGAACCGCTATTATGTTGTCAGTTATCAGCTTTAGTATCAGGGCCTTCACCGTTAAGATCAAATAGCTTGTGAAATTCAAGTGTGTCACATTTAGAAGGTTACACCTGTTGGTGTTTCGACATTTTCGTAAAGACATCAGATTGGAATATTAGAGGACTAGTCGGAATCAGAAAAGTTGATCAGGGCATCCGAAGTGCAAAGGTTACTTCAAGGACACAGCCAAAACTCTTATCAGAGACTATATTGTTTTTTGTTTTGTTTTGTTTTTTAAATTTTTTTTCTGACTGATATCTAAATTAACTGTGAAAAAACTACAATCTGAGTTATATTTGATAAATATTGTAATAACGGTTCCAATAATGAGAATCTATGCAGTCTTCAGTCAAATAGCATTACATTTTCTTAAAGGAGGATCCAGTGCAAAAACTGTTCCAACTCATAAATCGTACAGGTGCATTCTTGTTACTTTTTCGTCAGTTACATGAAGCCCACATGTGCATGTGATGACTTGTTATCTTTCGTCTTCATTGTGGTTGCGCCAACTTCCAGGTGGGAGTTTTTTCTGTATCTGGCATTTGTATCAAGGGAGCAATGCAGAGCCAAAATAGAACATGTTTGCTGGAGTCAGATGTGTTTGCTTAGAAATTTTTTTTCCTTTCTTTTGCTCTCACAAAGAGTTTCCTTGGTGTTATTCCTAAACTCACAGAGCTGTTGTTACTGCGGGATTGCCGGTATCAGTGACACTCCCCACTCTGCTTTGGATTTTTCTCTTGGGAGTGGGGAGTTGAAGTTGTGCTGAAACTTCTTAATAATACTATAACTGTGTTCCTACGTGTCTATGGTGTAGAGACTAAACGAGTCATGTGGGCCTCCCACACAGTATCATGTTTGTGTTTGTGAAGTAGGTGTGTTTTAAAAGACATTTTTATATAGACATACACTGATAAAATCTCTTCACATGTGTTTTTTCCTCCGATTGTGTGGTAGCAATATCGAAACTATACTTTTCACAATCTTGATCTGTCTTATTTTGAGTGATTATAACCAAAGAATCACAAGTATTTATAGGCTTCTGGCTAATTTTTCGCGTATTTTGGGTTTCTGGGTCAAACCCAATTACTCCTTTTTTTCAGTTTTGTTTTTGGTTTTTGTTTTTTTTATTGTTTGTTTGTTTGTTTGTTTGTTTGTTTTTGCTGAAAAGTGCCATGCATGTGGAATGAGGAAAGTTTAAAAGGTGCTGCACAAAAAAGGAATACATAAAGACCTAAAATCTTAACTTGTAATGTTTTGGGTGATTATCACTGAAGATTCACAACTATTTAAAGATTTGTGTGTAATTTTTCTTGTATTTTGGGTTTCTGGGTCAAATTTAAAAGCTGTTTTGTTTTTTTTTTTAGCTGAAAAGGGATACTATTCATGTATATGGTGTAAGAAAAGTTCTAATTAATGCATAAAAACACAGAATTCAGCACCTAAATTGCTGGTGTTATTGAAAACATCTGCCAACCCTGACTTTCTTCTTTGTTGTGTTTGTCCAGAGTCTCTTCCTCAGAGCAACACTGCCCTTATAGTCGGAATAGTTTGTGGTGCTTTATTTGTGCTCGTCGGCATCGCTGTAGCTGCCTGCATTGTCATGAGGGTGCTGCACAACCGCCATGATTATGAAGGGTAAGCAAACTTTCCACTGTCACTGATTGCTATCATTAAGACAACTACAGTACGGCTGCACAAGACCTAGTTTCCAAAACACCAAGTTGTGTTAAAGTAGTAAGAATGCTGGTGAGACTTTGCTTTAACGCCTCTATTAAGCATTTATAAACACTGTATACACATATAATACTTTTCTCTATGTAACAGTGTTCCCCAAAAATCTACCTATAAGCAGATATCAGTGTTTATTAATGTTTTTGGCAACATGCCCTCAGCAAACTGCTGTAGAAACAGATAATGAAGGACAATACAGTAAAACACGATCAGGAGAGGATGCAAATACTGTATTTTATATGGCTTTTATGTCGTCATATCTGTATATCAGCACAGTCTGCATTTCTTGAAAAGTACTTCAGCGATATACAGCGACAAAAGTATTAAAATGTGGCATATGTGAAATGTTTTAAATATTTTGTTTTGCTGGCAATAGAAAGTGAATCTTTCTGAACTTGCAGCCTGGTGGCAGATGTTATAAATCTATAAAGTAAAAGTGTGACTGTTTCAACAATGGATTGTACATGCATCCTTTTTTGGCATCTCAGGCCACTGTTAGCTACAGCACTTAGTAAGCTCATTTTCTCTTTATAGGAAAATGTAGGTTTTAAGTAAAACTTTATCTAAATTAATAATCTCTCATTGGTTCAACTATCCATTTGCTTGTTGAAGCCCAGGCTGCTGTAATTGTTGAGCTATTTTATAAAAATATCTTGCCACACAGAGCTTAAAGTTGTACTACTTTCGTACTTTGGTTGTAAAACTAGACCTACCACAATCATACAATTTTAGTTCATGGTTATTTGTTATAGAAATGATTGGAAATATATTAATCTTTTTCTGTTCTGCCTCTGTTAGTTTCAGATTAGTTGTATTAACACCTTTAACTGCCAACTTCTTTTCTGCAAATCCGACAAATTGCCTCCTGCAAGTTTTTAGGCTCTCCTTTATCATTTGGCTTAAAACCAAAATGTGTCCACAATGGTCCTGTGATGTTTGGCTTTGCAACTAAATCCAATGGCATAAATGTCAGGAGATTAAAATGCATTCGGTCAAATATTAGAAGTTAGTCGCCTCGACCCAAGCAGTTGGGACCATTAAATAACAGCAGAAAATTGAGAGCATGAACGAAATATGAACTTTCTGTCAATTTCATCCAGCTTTTTAACACAGGTGATAGAAACAATAAGAACAATCATCCCAGTCAGCTCAAATATTTCTGATCAAGTTAATTAAAAACAGCCTAAAAGTGTTACATTTATTGCGTTATTCGCTATGCATTAAATGTTGGCATAGTGCTTACATGTTAAATCAGGGGAATTCTTACATTTGTGTTTATGCTGCCAGTTTTATTGTAATATTAAATATATCTTTAAGATGGCAGTAATCTTTGAACTTTCAAAAAAAATGCCAAGTGAAACTGTATTTGTTGCTACCAAAAGGCTGATATTTATTTATAGCTGCCAATTGAAATAGGTCGATCGTACCATTTGTTTGTTGCCAGGAACATGTGTCACGTTAGTCTGTGGTTGATAATGAAAAATATCCTGATCTAACAAGCAGTAAATGCTATTTTCTGTACTCCAACAAGTAGGTGACACGATAGCAGAGGTTATGATACACAATCAAAGCGAATACACACACCATCTTGCCAACCAAATTAATTTTTCTCGGTGGTTTTTGGCACTACTCATCTCTGTTTGTAATGTTTATAACTGTACAGAAATAATGCAACTATTACAATCAAGTCAACAGCATCTACTTGGTCCATATTGTTTGCTGCTTGCTTTGAGCATTTAGGAGGTTATGCTGATATGAAAATGACATTTAATGTTGTTGAAATGTAAGGTAAGTTTCACATGATCGAGCAGGTGTCCTAAATCTCTGTGATTGTTTTTTCTTTTTTACTCCTTCGAAGATTTACTCATCAGATCGAAACACTCTAACACTTCACAAACTGTTCTTAACTCCGTGTGTAAATACAGATGTGTATATTTTCCTTTTAACACTATGTGCATAATGTTGGCTACATGCATGTTTTCATTCCTATTGTACATGTGTGCGCCACGTCAAAGACACATTTCCACAGCTTTACAATCAACAGTAAAGTTTTAATGATTCTGACTCTAACTCTTTCTGCATGGGAGCAGCGTTCACTCTCTCTGTGTGATTATTTGCTGAAAAAAGTGAACATGTTTTTGGGTGTTTGGATGATCTGATGTCACTAATTATTAACATACACCAGTGGACAAAATTTTTGATACCCCTTGGTTAATGAAAGACAAACCCACAATGGTCACAGAAATAACTTGAATGTGACAAAAGTACAGACATTGCTTTTGAACTGTGGTTTAACAGAATTATTTTAAAAAATAAACTCATGAAACAGGCCTGGACAAAAATGATGGTACCCTTAATCCTTAATATTTTGTTGCACAACCTTTTGAGGCAATCACTGCAATCAAACAATTTCTGTAACTGTCAATGAGACTTCTGCACCTCTCAGCAGGTATTTTGGCCCACTGCTCATGAGCAGACTGCTCCAGTTGTTTCAGGTTTGAAGGGTGCCTTCTCCAGACGACATGTTTCAGCTTCTTCGACAGATGTTAAATAGGATTTACATCAGGACTCATAGAAGGCCACTTCAGAATAGTCCAATGTTTTCCTCTTAGCCATTCTTGGGTGTTTTTAGCTGTTTGTTTTGGGTCATTGTCCTGTTGCAAGACCCATGACCTGCGACTGAGACTGAGCTTTCTGACACTGGGCAGCACATTTCTCTCTAGAATACCTTGATAGTCTTGAGATTTTATTGTACCCTGCACAGATTCAATACACCCTGTGCCAGATGCAGCACAGTAGCCCCAGAACATAACAGAGCCTCCTCCATGTTTCACAGTAGGGACAGTGTTCTTTTCTTGATATGCTTAATTTTTGCGTCTGTGAACATAGAGCTGATGTGCCTTGCCAGAAAGTTCCAGTTTTGTCTCGTCTGTCCATAGGACATTCTCCCAGAAGCTTTGTGGCTTGTCAACATGCAGTTTGGCAAAT